>NC_079453.1:1222759-1285259 GCF_903798145.1 Danio aesculapii
CCCCACAGTCCAAACACATGAGCTATAGGGGAATTGATGAACTAAATTGGCCGTAGTGTGTGTGTAAGAATGAGTGTGTACGGGTGTTTCCCAGTACTGGGTTGCAGCTGGAAGGGCATCCGCTGTGTAAAACATGTTGGAATAGTTGTCGGTTCATTCCACTGTGGTGACCTCTGATAAATAAAGGGACTAAGCTGAAGGAAAATGAATGAATGAACATAAAACAATTAAGTTGTCCAAAAAAAAACAGAGGATTGTGTTGATTCAGCTCATTTTAAATGAGTAGCTGGAGCTGGAAGCAGAAATAAATTAGATGAATCATCCAAAAGTCAGTGCACGTAGCTTTTCTGTTTGTTTATTGTAATTATAAAACTAAAATGAATTCAAACAAACTAAATCATTCATTATTTTTCTTTTTTTCAGTTGATTTTTGGTGTGAAATATGACTTTATTGGGTTAATGTATTTACTAGCGTCAACAAACAAACCATACATGAATTACAGTAATGATTAATAATGTTAGTTGATGAACATGCAATCATTCATTGTTAGTTCTCATTAGTGCAATAACTTTGGATTTCTGATAATGCATTAATAAATTCTGCACAAATATTGTTCATTCTTAGTAAACGCATTAACTTATTGTAAAGCGTGATTCATTTTGATGACTGTAATGTTAGTCAACGCAGCAGGAATGCCGGACATCAGTGTTTATTGCATTTCACATGGAGCTCAGATCATCTGGTGTGTGTTTGTGTCTTACTTCACCCTCAGGCCTGTTTCTGCTGCTCCAAACTGAAACTCAATCACTCGAATGCAACGCATGCATGTGTTTGTGCATCAGTATTTCTCTACAGTTCGGTTTTCATCATCACAGGCCTGACGTCGAGCGCTTTAAAAGGGACCTATTATGCAAGAATCACTTTGTGTGTCAGCAGTGTGTGAATATATCCAGCTTCTAATGGTAAACATGTATTAATTGTGTTTGTTATAATCAGACTTGATTAAAACAGTCTGCAGAAACACTTTGATTGACATTCTCCCTTTGTATGATGTCATCAGAGGGGGAAAGCCCCGCCCACTAGTGACCATCTCTCCCTCATTAGCATAGGACATCAGTTTTGAATCTGCCACTATGCTGAAAAACAGGCATTTGTAGCTCCGCCCTCTTCTGAAAAGACCACAATCTCATTTGCATTTAAAGCGACAGTCACCAAAACACCACACAATTAGGTTCAAAGCCTGAAAGGGTCAGTTCAGAGAGTTAGAGAACATTCTCTGTGTGCTATTTTCAGCTCAAACTACACACACACGCTCTCGAGACATCAGTTTTTCTCCTAAATAATGCATAATAGGTCTCCTTTAAATCGTCTTTGCACATTTATTAGCCTTTCTGTTTACTCTGTGCATTATTGTTATGAGTGTTTGAAATATATCAGCTCTAAATGCAGTCTCGGGGGTTTGGGGTTTGCTTTCTCTTTGAAAGCTTTAATAAATCTCTCTTTCTATTGTTTTTCTCCTCTCGTATGTCGGTGTCTTATTGTTGATTTTACTGTGAACATTTATTGATGGAAGAAAGAGCCACAAACAGACTTTTTTCATCAGTTTAATGAATCACTACTGTAGTATCGTCTGTTTACAGAGCAATAAATACATTATTTACACATCTATAAATGCAGCCTGTGATTTATACAGTGACACACACACAACATGTGCTGCTACATCAATAAAGATGATCAGTATTAATATTATGATTAACAGATGATGGAGTTATTTTGCTCATTTCTTTTCATCATCATCATCATCATATGAATCTGAAATGCCTGACACATTTATAATGCATTATATTTATTAGGGGTGTAACGGTGCATGTGTTCATATATAATTAGATTTAGTATATTTTGCATCTTTTTTTCATATTTTTGGTATCTGATAAATTGCGATTTCATGTTATAATTTGGAATTAATAAACAATATTATAATAAATAATAACATTTATCAAGAAGAAAAAAATATTATTTTATTCATTATTAGTTTTAAAGTCAATCAATTTTACACTTTTATATTACAGAGATAGTTTACAGAATTGAGAAAACACTGTAATGCCATTATAATTATTATGAAATAAATAAATCAGAATCAGAGCCACAATTTGAGTGTAAAAGTGCACGTGTTCATATATGCTTGGATTGAATTATGAATTATTTTGAATTATTTTTAATCTAATAAATAAATCACAACTTAATGTTATGATTTGATAATGATAATATTTATCATGAAGAAAAAAAAACATCACAAATTATTTTAAGTATTTTATTGATATATTTATAATTATTTTTATTTGTATTATTCATTATTATTTTTTAAATTAATTAATTGCATACTTTAACATTACAGTAATAGTTTACAGAATTGACTATTGTTTTCATATCAGTATAATTTAATTGATTTGTTCAGTAAAATACTATTTAATAATAATAATAATAAAATGAAAAGGCTTTTTATATATAATTTGGCCCCTGTTTTACTGTAAAGCTGTGATTTCTGTGTAGTTACACCCCTAATATTTACACATTTGGTCCACAATAATACAGTATTTAATGCCAAATATAAGAGTTTTAGTTAATAATAACAGCAGGAATGCCCACATATAAGGCAAATAATTCAGATTTTAATCATTAATATTGCAGCAACACTAATAGCACACTGGACACACTGTAAAAATCAATTTTACTCCATTTTACTTTTGAAAATGTGAGTGAACCTGTTGCCTTGAATTATAAAAATTAAGTTAAGCCAATTTAACTGTTCCAAGTTACAATTACATTTTTTAAGTTCAGTAACAGATGCTATTATTAAAACTCAAAATGAGTGTCTTTGTTTGGTCACTTTGGTCTTGATTTAGTTTGAACGAATTATTCATCTACAAGCATTTGTACAATTATTAAGGAACATTTCTTTTAATTGAGTAAATAATGCATCCCCAATTAGACAATCTCTCCAGTCCTGTAATGAATGAAGCTAATAACTCCTCAGACAGCACATGAAGTTTATATATATATATATATATATATATATCTTCTACATATATAAACACAGAAGTGAATGGCGTCACATTGCCAGGGACTTCACATCCTCACATTCTGTCGGACTCAGGAAGCGTTTGGTGTTTTGCATGATGAACAGACACGTGATATGCATTCTCTCTATGATTATTGTATCCATATTAACAATATTAGCTGCTCTACGAGTCTCTTGGTCGAGCACAGGAAGAACTAGAAGATTTCACAGGAAGTAAAGACCTGAAACCTCATCCTTCAGCCCTGATAATCATGAGCATAAACGGCTTTCATCCTGAAAGATCCACATGAACGAAATGAAAAACAGAAATACTGTAGTAGTTTATAGTACACACACTTGGGAAAAATTGGGGGTTGTTTTAACCCAATTTTGGGTCAAATATAGACTAACCAGAACATTGGGTTAAAAAGTGTGATTTAAACCGAGAAAAAGAACCCAACATTGGGTTATGACAAGCCAGCATGTTTGGTGGTGATTCTACAGTTGCTATTGTAACACAGCAACTACACTAACTGGACTGTTGTGGTGATTCTACGGTTGCTATGGTAACAAAGCAACTGCAGTAATTGATCTGTTGTGTTGTTTCTACAGTTGCTATGGCAACACAGCAACTACACTAATTGGTCTAGTGTGGTGATTCTACAGTTGCTATGGTAACAGCAACTACAGTAATGGATCTGTTGTGGCGATTGTTCAGTTGCTATGGTAACACAGCAACTACAGTAATGGATCTGTTGTGGCGATTGTTCAGTTGCTATGGTAACACAGCAACTGCAGTAATTGATCTGTTGTGGTGATTCTACAGTTGCTATGGTAACACAGCCACTACAGTTATGGATATGTTGTGGCGATTGTTCAGTTGCTTTGGTAACACAGTAACTACAGTAATGGATCTGTTGTGGTGATTGTTCAGTTGCTATGGTAACACAGCAACTACAGTAATTGGTCTGTTGTGGTGATTCTACAGTTGCTATGGTAACACAGCAACTACAGTAATGGATCTGTTGTGGCGATTGTTCAGTTACTATGGTAAAACAGCAACTACAGTAATGGATCTGTTGTGGCGATTGTTCACTTGCTATGGTAACAGCAACTACACTAATTGGTCTAGTGTGGTGATTCTACAGTTGCTATGGTAACAGCAACTACAGTAATGGATCTGTTGTGGCGATTGTTCAGTTGCTATGGTAACAGCAACTACAGTAATGGATCTGTTGTGGTGATTGTTCAGTTGCTATGGTAACACAGCAACTACAGTAATGGATCTGTTGTGGCGATTGTTCAGTTGCTATGGTAACACAGAAACTGCAGTAATTGATCTTTTGTGGTTATTCTACAGTTGCTATGGTAACACAGCCACTACAGTGATGGATATGTTGTGGCGATTGTTCAGTTGCTATGGTAACACAGTAACTACAGTAATGGATCTGCTGTGGTGATTGTTCAGTTGCTATGGTAACATAGCAACTACAGTAATGGATCTGTTGTGGCGATTGTTCACTTGCTCATGGTAACAGCAACTACAGTAATTGGTCTGTTGTGGTGATTCTACAGTTGCTATGGTAACACAGCAACTACAGTAATGGATCTGTTGTGGCGATTGTTCAGTTGCTATGGTAACACAGCAACTACATTAATTGATGATCTGTTGTGGTGATGCTACAGTTGCTATGGTAACACAACCACTGTAGTAATATAAACAAATGACTAAATACTGTAGTTTTCCACCACTATAATGTATATTAATAAAGCACAGTTTACAGTTTGTAGTTCTTTCCTGCAGTTAAATTCATATGCTAGCAGTTCATGTTTAAATCTATATTTTGCCCTAAATCTCAAATTAAAAAAATGAATTAAAAAGTACTCCTGGAACCAAAAGTATTAAATACATGGACGGCACTAATGCTCTGTATTGTTAGTCGTTCCCCAGTCCTCTGTCTCATGTTCTAAATGCATCAGATTCAGGGCTGAAGGACCGGTTTCATTGGTGTTCATTCGTTCGGCTACAGGAAGTTACATCATCATTGGACGTCTGCATGCATAAGGATCTGTGGCATAAACCGTAACTGCTCTTCCAGAATGTCCGTGCTTGAAGGTTTGCTGTCATTATTGCAGGTCTGCCGCCACACGCAGAGCTCACAGTGCTGGAGGACTGAAGCAGGAAGTGATGTTGCTGAGACGTTAAACACCAGTCAGCAATCAGACTCGAGGGTCCGGAAGATGTGGCCGGAAAAATGTCATTTTAAATATAGATGTGAAATGAGTTTTTCAACTTTTTCAGAAAAGAAAAAAAAAAAGCTTATTTAATTAAAAATCTAGATAAATCTCAAGTTGTTTCAAGAACAATCGCCAGCTCATATTTATTTTGTTTTTGCATTAAATATTAGAACACATTACAATAAGCTTTCACGTTTTAATTTTAATAGTGCATGTTAATTTTAACATGTAATACTGCATTATTAAAATCTAAACAATTATCTGTTAATACTAGTTAATGTACTGTGAACATTCATAAATAGGGTAAATATATATTCTCTCTCTCTCTCTCTCTCTCTCTCTATATATATATATATATATATATATATATATATATATATATATATATATACAGTTGAAGTCAGAGTTATTATTTTCTTCCACAATTTCTGTTTTCAATTTCCGATATACAGCCACATCGTACTGCTGCTCGTGTGATACTGCTCATATATACAATGCTCATTATTAGCTCATGCTAACTAATAAATGTTTATTGTAATGTGTTGTCATAAATAATGCTGTCACATCATCTTGTCAGCAAAATTGTTCTGCGCTTTATTTTTGCCATTATTTTTCTTTCTTATTTATCTTGTAATCAAAGCCTTTATTTCATATCTTGAGTCTAAATATGAGCCGGACATGTTCAATCTGAGATTCATCCAACAGCGACGACTTTGTAGATTTTTTTCATGTATCTTTAATATTTGAACATGAAATATAAATGAATGATTTCATATTTTAGAAGAATCTCTAGTTTATATTTTCATGTTAAATCATCATTAATATTTTAATATATATATAATGAGTCTGTAATGTGCAATTTTTAATACTGAATAATAAATATAAATAATTCTGTAGGTCATTATTTCATATATGGTGGATCTTTGGCATGACAGTATATCCTTTAAAACAAGTCAAACTCTTAGTGTTCTCTGTGCAATGAAAGAAAAGGAAGTGAATTCAGTGTCAGGTCTTAGATCAGTTGGACCCTCATTAGATGTGTGCGCGTGTCACTCATTCCCTCTTGTGCGTGTGTGTCTGTGTGAGGTGTGGTGACGTGTGATGAAGCACCAGGAGTCCAGAGAGCGTCAGAGAGATTCCCACCCACCACAGAGCCACGTGAGTCTCTCCGAAGATCAGCTGACCCAGAAACGCCTGAAAGACACACACACACACACACACACTTTTAGCCTCTTTAAGCTATATTTGTTTTCGATAGTCTACAGAACAAACCATCGTTATACAATAACTTGCCTAATTACCCTAACCTGCCTAGTTACCCTAATTAACCTAGTTAAGCCTTTAAATGTCACATTAAGCTGAATACTAGTGTCTTGAAGAATATCTAGTCTAATATTATTTACTGTCATCATGACAAAGAGAAAATAAATCAGTTATTAGAGATGAGTTATTAAAACTATTATGATTAGAAATGTGATTAGAAATGTGGGGCTAATAATTCTCACTTCAACTGTATATATATATATATATATGTTCTTGCGATTGTTTTAGAACTTCCGATTCAGTCGCCTATGGGAGAAATGACTAGGAATAACGGCAGAAAACAGTCAAACTACTGGCTCTACAAACAAGTGTTTGCATGACTATCCAGACAAAATTGGATAATATAAGGGAAGGCAAGTTTATTTATATAGTACATTTCACACACAGTGGCAATTCAAAGTGCTTTACATAAACAGGAATAAAAGAAACAAGTATAAGAGAAATAAAAACAAATAATAAAAATGGTAAAAAAATATAAATAAAAAAAGCAAAAAAACTGATAAAATGTGTTATAAAAGAATGAAAAAGAAGAGAAAAACCATAATATAATAGGGAAAAATCCGTTTGCAACATTAAGCAGCGAGACGAGCTGTTTTACCGTCTAAAAATGAATGGAAGTGAACGAGACCTGGAAGTCTCAAGCCAAAAAGATTCAAATGGCTGCGCCCAGTCGTACACAGAGGTAAATAATATTGTAAATAAGGTAAATAATATTGTAAGAAATGGGATATTTTTTTGTTTTTCCTCCTGATGCGCTCAACAAGCAACCAAATGAACAGAGAAGGTCAACTTCACACCTTTCTCCAAATTTCAGGAGATAAAATTTTGACCCTCAAGCATGACCATAACTCTCTCCAGATTTCAGGAGGTAGCATATTGACTCTATGATAGTCATGCTGACACTACAAACCTCAAATGTGTGCTTTGCATTCAGAAATAATGTGCACCTAGCAGAGAGAGAAGGTGGGCCTAATCAACTACCCTCTTACCTAATAGGCCGACCTTTGGCCAGCACCCAGATTTTGACTATAAAAGTGAAGGTTTCTTGCTGAAACATCGGAAGGTCAGCAGTGGGACAAGTGCACATCGCCTGCCATTCTCAGACACACATGTTGGTTTTCCAAAGTGACTGCAACAGGCTCGCCAGTCTTTGAAGAGGAAACTGATGGCACGTCTCTGAGGTTGTATATACTTCTATCAAATTGCTTGGGGTTTCATTACCTGTCTTTTATTGATGTAATCATTATTACTCATCTTTATTTCGCATTTTAAGCCTTTTATGCAGTTTTGTCGTATTTTGATTAATGATATTGATGAGTATTATTTATGATTATTGACAATTATTGTGATAATTGATATCAGCTGTGTGTACCAGCAATAAACAGTCGTATTGCTTGATCGGTGTGGTGTTTGGACCATTATTGGTGCCTTCTTTTGTCGATTAGCATCTCACTTGCATAAACACAAACTTTTTGATATGCGGAAACATTTTACATACTAAAATTTGGGGCATACTAAAACAAATAAAAATAAATGTCAAATATATGCTCTGAGGAAATTTGATTAAGAATTATACTTTAAGATAATATTTTACATTCGTTATATAAACCAGATCATCACGAAATCGTCCTACTATTTTCACGTTTGAATAATGTATACATGTCGAGTGTGAGTGGACATGTTTTCAGCTCTAGCAGAGTGAAAGCGTGTGGATGGAGTGCTGCTACTCACGGAGGAGATGAGGTTGGATGCGGTGGTGGTCACAGTGGTGCGAGCGGACGAACACGAGCTCCGCAGCGCTTTGGCCAGAAACGTCCACATGACGGCGTTACAGGTGAACAGCAGCCCGCCGCACAGCAGACGCAGAGGGATGTGCAGCTGAACACACACACACACACACGCAGCTGTTATTACACCGCAATATTCACGAAACTGCACTTTAATATTGAAGCCCGCGTGAAGCAGGAGTTGCTGACACTTATTTCAGTATGCTGATGCACTTCTGAATGAAAGGGGGCGGGGCTTTCCTTTGCAGATCATTCCCTTGTATCAAACTACAGCCGAGGTCACACTAGAGTTTGAGCATGCGAATGATTAGACGTTAAAAAAGCGAGCGATTGCTTTAAATTTGACCGTTTACCTTATCGTTAGTTAGTTATAAGGGGATTATGCTTAAAAAAGAGCTACACCCACATAACAAATGACTGCTTCACACAGACTTCATGGCTGTGTCCAAAATCACCTGCTACTCTAGTATGTACTAGATTTGAATTTTAAGTTACTACATGACCGAGGGACCGTGTTGACAGATGTAGTTGACAGATTCCAGTGCAAAAGCTGTCCAAAACCCACCCAAACGCACAAACAACTGCCCTTACTGTTAAAGGCTATCAATGGGGGTGGCTGTGGCGATCTTAAAGGGGAAATGAAGCACTCAGTCATGTGTACATTATTTTGTAAATTGATTTCAGCTTTAACTGAAATATATCCTCGATTAATGTAAGCATTTAGCAGAAAACGGCATGTTTTGCTATAGCTTTTAGACCTAGGGAGCCGGCATCTTGGAATATCGCTGTGTCTGATGTCAAGGGGTTGGTTCCGTTCCCTCAGCTGAACAGATACAGTGGAAGTGAAGGACTGAACACGGAGACTGGAAAGCCTAATTTAACCCAATGCGTGAAGCTGTGGACGTGGAGCTGCTGCAAATACAAGCATCAGATGTGCGTCTTAGACAGGCAGTCAGGCAGCATAATACAGAGAGTGGAGCAAAGCGCATCAAATGATCGGTAGATAATAGAAAAAAAAAGAAAAATAGAATAAATACATATATCTTTATATTAGACGCACATCTGATGCTTGTATTTGCAGCAGCTCCATGTCCAAATCAAATCGAGATGTTGGTTAGAAAAAAAAACTCCTTTTAATTTGGAAAATATTCCCTCCATCGCATACTGTTGCTAGAACACGACTTAAGTCAGTCTCGCTCATCAATCTGGCAACCTGCGCTTGCATTTGTTTTGATCCAGGAATGTAATACCTAGTTCAACCACTGGGTGTCAAACGTACAAACTGCACCTTTAATATCCTGATTACACAATTTAGTTGTCTTCAGTAAATGATTAGCCTAATTGATGATTAATTGAAACGCTATTAATGTTGTTTGTGTTGTGACCAAATGCAGCGCGTCTCTTCAGTTGTCTGTTGTGAGAATTTGCAGCACATGTGCTGTCAAACTGATGAGGATCGTTTCTTAATTTGCTGGTGTTTTTGTGATTGCATGTGTTTTCTTGAATTGCAGCACGTTAAGCTCTCTCGGCCACCGTAAAATTGAGACATACTACTATTATATTTACATATTTATACTACCATAATATTTATGGAAGTGTGTGATTTCGAATGCAGCCTATAAATTCGAACATACTACTCGGCTCGCATTCTGTTTTTAAAGTCCCAATGAACCGGAAGCTGCGATCGCTATTTTTTTCGTGATGTGACACAGTTCCTAGAAAAACGAAATATTAATTGAGAAATCAGTGGCCGTGGCTTGTTTTTTCTACCGCGCGCTGAATTAATGTAGTAAAGTAGACATTTTATTCAGAATGATGGTGAAAGGGGTTTCAGAAGAGTTATTACAACCTAACAGACTCCTCCTGCTCACCATTTCTGTTTGTTGTCAAAACTGGTTGAGTATGTTAGCCACGCTCATTAGCTCAAAATCACGTAGTCTGATAATTTAACTGAAAACAAACAGGAAGTGCATTTTCAGATTTCAATTAAAGATTAGACGGGTAAACTATTTGTTTTTAATGACATGCACAGATAAATTGTTCACCACAAAACTAAACTCGCACAAAACTCACAAAATCAATATGGTTTCTTTTGATTTCTTGGGGACTTTAATGTACTATAAAGTATTGAAGTACGCGATTTCTGACGCTGCCTATGAATTCAGATGTACTACTCAGCACGCAAGCTGTTTTTAATATACTATATAGTAAGGAAGTAAGCAATTTCGGACGCAGCCTAAAACTTCGCGGATGTGTGACGTCATTAGCATGAACACACCACACACGCTCCGCATCACTAGTTAAACTTGATTATTTCTCTTAATTTGAACATTCTTCCAAACATTTCAGATAACACAAGTACATAAGTCTACATAATATATGACACTATTCTTGCGGGATTTTTAATATTTTCATAAAAACACACCTTAAACACTGTGACGGCACGTGCACGCGCACTGAAGGTCATGCGCGCCTGAGTGTCACGCATCATCATCATCAGTATTTTCAGAGTTATCGACAAGCATTATTAACAGTAGCATCATTAAGGGTGTTTGTGGTGTTTTATTATTTCTGTCACTCACCCAGTCGCACGCGCTCGTGTCACTATGTTGCGTGAATTTTCTCTGCTCGCCCCACGTGCGCATGCCCGTCTCACACACGCCCTTCAGATAGTCGGTGCCCAGTGACAGTTTGGCGGACGAGGAAGCAACGGCACCGAGAAAACCGGCCAGCAGCGCGTACAGGACACCGGGAAACATGACTTCAGATGACCCATCACACCTCCAGCGGTACTGCAGTGACAACAACCCAGACCAGCAGCATCAGCATCAGCATCAGCAGCAGCGGCGGCAGTAGCGGAAGCGAGCGCCGCCCCGGAGCATTCTGGGAACTGGAGTCCATGACGCGTTCGAGTGTTGTGAGTGTTATTTTTTACTATAGTAATAAACACCTTTTATATTTAATTCTGTCATGTAACATGGTTATACACAGAGATAGGTGAGAAATAATGCTATGTTATTGCCATGAACGTATATGTTATATATTAGATAAATCGTTGAGACGTTTCATATAGTACAATATATATAAATCCCACATATTTTCTATCTCCGAAATCCACTTCTTCATTCATTAAAAAAGTAATAAATAATTTTAATAATTTTCAAAGTAATATTTCACATTTTACTGTATTTTTCTGAAATAATTGCAGCACGTGTTGATTCTTTGTGACTGCAGGACAGATTCAGTGCTAATGAGCTGATCCTCCTCTCTCATGACCTTTCAGGGATGATCATGATGATTCCCCTTAAACGCCATTTCAAGAACACGATTTCAAACATTACGCTGTGAAATGAGACTTTAATAAGAGAAGGAAGGTCAGCTTTTCATTTTAAGGGTTTCATAGACCCATTAAAGTGATGGTGTTTTCTTACATTACAGATGGAGATTTTACCTGTTTTCTATCATATTGTGTACATTCTTATATTATTTATTATTTTTAATGTAATTTTTATTTTTAGGTTTTCAATTTAAGTTTTGGCCATTTTATTTCGTATCCTGAAAAAATAAAAAAAAATAAAAATATGTATATTTTTTGGGTGACACGGTGGCTCAGTGGTTAGCACTGTTGCCTCACAGCAAGAGGGTCACTGGTTCGAGTCCTGGCTGGGCCAGTTGGCGTTTCTCCCCGTGTTCTCCCCGTGTTGGCGTGGGTTTCCTCCGGGTGCTTCGGTTTCCCCCACAGTCCAAACACATGCGCTATAGGGGAACTGATGAACTAAATTGGCCGTAGTGTATGAGTGTGTGTGAATGTGAGAGTGTATGGGTGTTTCCCAGTACTGGGCTGCAGCTGGAAGGGCATCCACTGTGTGGAACATGTGCTGGAATAGTTGGCGGTGCATTCCGCTGTGGTGACCCCTGATGAATAAAGGGACTAAGCTGAAGGAAAATTAATAAATGTTTAAGTTTTAGTTATTTGATGTGCGTTTTTCTTAAATATTTTTATTTAGATTTTCCATTTAGTTATTTATTTTTATCTTATACTTTGATTCGTTTTGCATTCATTGGATCTTTACTGTTTAAATTGTTTTATTTAGTTTTTCATTCACTTTTATGTTATTTTTATATAATATTTTATATTTACATTTATTTGGGTAGTCTGGTTGTTTTTTGTAATGTTTATTTGCATTGAGTTTAGGTTTTAGTCATTGTCTGTGCGTTACCTTTATGCCTTTTTAGTTTTTTATTAAGGCTTTTCATTCATGTGTTCATTTGTATTTTATTTTTAACAGTGCTTTTATTTATTTATTTTACAGTTTTATTTAGATTTTTCATTTAATTATTTATTTTTATCTTACTACTCACATTTTTTGATTAGTTTGTTTGTTTTTTTAATAATGCTTATTTGGATTAATCAGATCTTTATCTGTTAATTTATTTTCCACTTAAAACCATTTCAGGGGTGGCACAGTGGTGCAGTAGGTAGCCTAACAGCAAGAAGGTTGCTGGTTCGAGCCTCAGCTGGGCCAGTTGGCGTTTCTGTGTGGCGTTTGCATGTTCTCTCCGTGTTGGCGTGGGTTTCCTCCGGGTGCTCCGGTTTCCCCCACAGTCCAAACACATGCGCTATAGGGGAATTGATTAACTAAATTGGCCGTAGTGTATGAGTGTGTGTGTGAATGTGAGAGTGTATGGATGTTTTCCAGTAATGGGTTGCAGCTGGAAGGGAATAAAGGGACTAAGCCGAAGGAAAATGAATGAAGTCAATGTGTACAAACCACACAGCGATGACTTTTTCTACAATAAGGGCATTATGAATCAAATTTAAGGTAAGTGTGTGTCATTTATAATTTTACAGGTTTATTAGTGGTGTAATGTATTAATTTGTCCAGTAGAGGACGCTACACCACTGTAACTGAATAAATGTTTCCTCAAAGTTCCTTAAATGTCAGTGGTTTGTTTCTGTGGACCAGTTTATCATGTTTGTCAATAGTTTGGTACCATTAGGAAGTGCAAACTTCTGTTCCTCTTCATATCCCCAGTCATGTTTTTATCTGTCAAAAAAAGAGAGTATATTGCAAATGAAAAGAGCAAGTTGTTGAGTTAGACAAAGCTAATGAGGTAAAGTTGGTTTTATATTCGCAACATTCATTAACACTTTAGACGTGCTCCCTATATTGTTTACTGCTCTACTTTGAATATTCAGTCTAAAACTGCATACAGGGATGTCTTCAACACAACATTAGCACCATTTAACTGACTGTGAACACTGTACTTTGATATTCATTGGCTGATAATATGACTTCCCTATTTGGCATACATTTCTGAAATTATATTATTAAGGAGAAAGTCTGAATATGTGAATATAAAAGCAACTACACCTCAATGAAAAAGCTCCATCTGTGAAAAGTCCTGCAGAACTTCTGGTGTCAGACTGAGCTGTGTGTTTTCATAACTGCAGAGATCATACGTCTTGAGACTAATATTCGCTCATTAGCACAGTCGAGAACGAACGGCTGGAGAAACTGAACAAAGTCCAGAGGATGAGAAGAAGATCATGTTTCTGTGAAGGAACAACAGACTGAAGCCATTAAAGCTGGTCAGCGGTCACTGATTCTGCCCCAACTGCAGGATAATTGAGGAGGATTCACCTGAAGAACATGAGGAGGTCATTACTAAGATAGATAGACACAGACAGACAGACAGACAGACAGACAGACAGACAGACAGACAGACAGACAGACAGACAGACAGACAGACAGACAGACAGACAGACAGACAGATAGACAGATAGATAGATAGATAGATAGATAGATAGATAGATAGATAGATAGATAGATAGATACAGTAGATAGACAGACAGACCCTACTGAAAAAAACAGGCTGGTTGGCTGGTTTTAGCTGGTCGACCAGCCTGGTTTTACAGGGGTTTTGGCCGTTTCCAGGCTGGTTTTCAGCCATTTCCAGCCTGGTCTTAGATGGTTAGCCTGAGTGATGATCAGATTAAACCAGCTTGACCACCCTAGCCAGGCTGGGAGCCCAGCCAAAACTATCTATGTCCAGTTTAAACCATTTTCCAGCCTGAGCAGCTAAGACCAGGCTGGAAATGGCTGGAAACCAGCCTGGAAATGGTCAAAACCCCTCTAAAACCAGACTGGTCAACCAGCTAAAACCAGCCTAGGCTGGTTCAAGCTGGATTTTTCAGCAGGGAAATAGATAGATAGATAGATAGATAGATAGATAGATAGATAGATAGATAGATAGATAGATAGATAGATAGATAGATAGATAGATAGATAGATAGATAGATAGATAGATAGATAGATAGATAGATAGATGCACAGAAACACACCTCTGCTGCAGCTCTTTCACATACTGTACATCGCAGCTCATCCTCATCATCTTCACACTGCAATGCAGGATCTGCCTCTTATGAGCTCAAACTGCTGCAGGACACTGTATGAATGCACTTGCATAATTTCAAACTGCTAAAAACTGGATATAAATATCCTACATAATATTCAAAATCAGGTTTGCTTTGTTGTTTGTTGGTATGACTATAAAATAATATAAATTTATATAAATAAAAAAAATAATATAAATAAAATATATATTTAAAAAAAATATATATATATTTATGATCTGTTTTTTGTCCTGTCTCTGTTATCCTGTTGCACTGTAAAGCTCTGTCACCAAAACAAATTCCTCGTATTTGTGAACATACCTGGCGATAAAGCTCTTTCTGATTCTGAAATTATCATAATAATAATAATGAATACTCACATTTATTTCATTTCAACTGTGACATTACAATACTAATAAACCATCCAACTTTTGTAACTATTGTAATAAAAAAGTATTTAAGAAAAATGTATATATTTATTTTATTTTATACATTGCAAGTGCGAAATTACTAAAAACACTACTATTCATGGCTGTCTTCATTTCTTTACTTTCATACTATAAACATACTGTAAAATCTCAAGTTTACAATAGAATATTTACTGACAATTTACTTCCTTTTAAAACTATTAAACATTTGTTTTGATCATTTTAGGGATAATTAAAAAATAGAATTACAGTTCTTCAAACCTTTGTATGTTCTTTATTCTGTTAAACAATATTTCAAAGAAAGTTGAAAACCTGTAACCATTGACTTCCATGGTAGAAAAAACTAATACTATAGAGGTCAATGGTTACAGGTTTTCACCATTTTTCGAAACACCTTCTTCAGTTTAAGAAACTCATAAAGGTTTGAAACGGTTGAGTAAATGACAGAATTTTCATTTTCGGGTGAAAAATTAAAAGTAAAATTTAATTTTACTTTAAAAACGGCAAACAATTCATTCATTTTCCTTCAGCTTAGTCCCTTTATTCATCAGGGGTCACCACAGTGGAATCACCCGCCAACTTATCCAGCATATGTTTTACACAGCGGATGCCCTTCCAGCTGCAACCCAGTAGGGAACACCTATACACACACACACACACACACACACACACACACACTACAGCCAATTTAGTTAATCAATTCCCCTTAAGCGCATGTGTTTGGACTGTGGGGGAAACCAGAGCACCTGGAGGAAACCCACACCAACATGGGAGAACATGCAAACTCCACACAGAAACGAACTGGCCCAGCCAGGACTCAAACCAGCGACCTTCTTGCTGTGAGGTCACAGTGCTAACCACTGAGCCACCGTGTTGCCAAGCAAACAATTAACTTTCCCAGTAAAATTTATTTAAGCATTTTGGGTGAGCTATCCCTTGAAATATGTATTTTTTGCATTTTGCTAGTAAAGTGCTCCACACTGCATGATGCATGAAAAAAGGTTTGTTGTATTCTGTGTCTCCAAATCCACGATGAAGATTCAATATAGTGCTCTTGATTAATCACGCAGCCTGACTTTACTGTGTTTAGCATCTGACCTGAGCTTGACTCGACTTGTGCGTGCTCATATATTGATCTGCAGAGTGTTTGCTGTGTCGCAGATCCATCTCAGGCCTCCTGTAGTGAAACCTGAAGCTGTAGATTTGGTAAACACAGCACAGATCCATCAGTATCTCCATTTCTCAGCACGACTCGCATCGATTGGGTGTTTCGCGGACGCGTTTCTTTACCGCGCTAATGGACGGGGTAGAAGAGCGATGAGGATTTCAGCTTTTAAACCGCATTTTTCCAACAGGTCATTGTCAGGTAAATAGTTTACTAAGTCAAGAAGCCTCGAGCAAGCGAATAGATTTAAAGCCGTTAGTTTAGTCGTGTTTATTTAGCTGTTTCCGTCACGCAATGCCGTCAGTCCGCCATATTGGATTACGGAAAGTAAACAATGCCGATGACCTGACCGAAACTCGCGTTTTTTGTTGATTATTGCTGCTGAAAGTAGCTGTTTCCATCCAAATATGTGAAGCTACCTTGTGTACAAAACTTTAATGTCACACAAAACAAGCAGCAAGTCAGGGTAAAGTCATACATCATTATAGCATAACTTTTGTGACACCGTACAACAATAATTTAAATTTCCTTACTGAAAAAACAACCTGGTCTTAGCTGGTCAGGCTGGAAAATGACCAGCTAAAACCAGCCTAACCCGCCTGAATTAAGCTGGACATAGCTGATTTTGGCTGGGTTACCTGACCAGCAAATACCAGGCTGGAAATGACTGGAAACCAGCTTGTAAATGGCCAAAACCCTTCTAAAACCAGGTTGGTTGACCAGCTAAAACCAGCCAACCAGCTTTGGCTGGTTTAACCTCCTAGGGCTTGAGTGTACACATACGTGGACAGCACATTTTAGCTCTTAAGTGGCTATTGAAAATACTTTAAATGTTTTATATTTTGTTACAGACATAGCCTAGTGTCATCCTGCAACTGTTTTGCAGCATATAAAATGTCCCAAGCACTATTTTTAACTGTCCAAAATGGGGAAATAGTTTGTTTTTACTCTCTGATAGTCAAAGCAAGTTAAAAAAAATTCTATGTTAAATATGCATTTAAAAACATTCAGGAAAAAGTGTTTTATGTAAATTCGGACTACAAGTCCACATATATAGACATCATTTTTCTCTAAAAGTACATATCAAAAGATGGTACACTGAAAAAAGTGTTGCATACAAACTGTTGCAAACAATTTATTTGTGTTGAATTTAAACAAACAAATTAAATTTAATAATGTTCAGCTTAATTTGTTTGTTCAAATTCAGCCCAAATAAATTGTTTACAACCACTTTACGTAAAAAAAATTGTGTAAATCCAAGGAATCATCTATGAATAATATTTTTCAGTGTACTTTTTTTAGACGATGTTTTTTTTATTACATTTTTATTCTAATTAGGTTCCAATAAGCCCAAATAGCAAAGAGAAATACAAAATGCATGTAAAAAACACCTTGGGCCTTAAGAGGTTAAGCTGTTTTTTTCAGCAGGGTTTACATTATTGTGAGGGTTGGGGTAGGGATAGATGTTATGAAATAGGTTACAATTGAATGGGTCATTTAATAAATAATATGAATAATATTCCTTACTGTGAGGGTTGGGGTAGGGATAGATGTTATGAAACAGGTTACAATTGAATGGGTCATTTAATAAATAATATGAATAATATTCCTTACTGCTATACCTATGGTACCTGCTGAAAAAAACAGCATATGCTGGTACGGTATGTTTTGATGCTGGTATGCTGGTCTTGCTGGTTTCAGTGCTGGCCTTGAGGCGTGAGACGCTCTTTAGGAGCACAGACAGATGCTGAAGACACTTCTTAAGGGAATAATAATACTGAAGCACTGTGATGGCGGACTGACAGCTGAGGCCTTTTACAATCAGCAAAACATTTCAGATCTTTTACAACGTAAAGCTGCAAACATGGAAAGCTGCAAACCAACATTAATGACGCAAAGACCCTCAAACACACATTTATATCTGTCAAATCATCTGTGGAAAACTCAATCACATCACGCAGACTGATGAATTTATCCGGTAAATGTGTTTCAATCATTGTTCATGGACATTTTTTCTTATCGGATAAAAAAAACTCTTACTCAGTTGTGTGCATTAGTTATTTACAAGCATTTTCTTGCCATTTCATTTAAGCCTTTTTTATTTGATATTCCAAAATGTGCATAAAATAGGTGGATGGAAACAGCTAATGATGACAGAATTTTAATTTTGGGGTGAACTGTCCCTTTAAGAACCAATCATATACAGATCCACAATTTAATAACACATTTTTGACTTTGTGGATAATGAAATTTTTTTTTTTCGGCACATACAAGCAGTGGCTCAGTGGTTAGCAGTGTCGCGTCACAGCCAGAAGGTCACTGGTTCAAGTCCTGGCTGGGTCAGTTAGTGTTTCTGTGTGGAGTAAGCATGTTCTCCCCGTGTTGGCGTGGGTTTTCTCCGGGTGCTCCGGTTTCCACAGTCCAAACACATGCTCTATAGGGGAATTGATTAATTAAATTGGCATAGTGTATGAGTGTTTCCCAGTACTGGGTTGCAGCTGGAAGGTTATCCGCTGTGGAAAACATGTAAAAAATGGTGAGCCCTGATGAGTAAAGGGACTAATCCGAAGAAAAATTAATGAATGAATGTTTCATGCAGATGATGCATCACGACAAGAGAAATAGGGGGATAAAGAGGTTTAATAACACTTTAATTTTAACAATTTCCTACATTCCTCATTGGAAAATAACATAATTACAAAAATAATAGTAAAGGTATGAATTTTAAACCAATTGAGAGGTTAATAACTTTATTTTTTTAAACAATTTCTTCAAAAATAATTACATGAAGTAAATAGTTTTACATTTTAATACGTTTAATAAACCAAATTTGTTAATTAGCAATACACATACAGATGGTGCATCAGGACAGAAAGATACACACTCGCAGAGAAAGAGACACGCACACACACACACACATACATAGAAAGAGAGAGAGAGTGAATCAGCGCGTCACGCACGCGTCGCTCAGCGGTGTTTGCGTGTGCTTGTATCCGGGTTGAGGGAGTGTCTCTCTGCCTCAGATTCCCACAGAAACGCGCTGTCCAGCGGCGGCAGACGGGAGTATGGCATCGGCCAGAGGGAAGCGGAGGCGCGGCGGCTGCTGCGTGCTGCTGTGAGCGGATCCGCGATGGAAAAGCCGCTGTGCTCGGACCGGAGGCCGGTGGTGGCGGCGGCTCGGGCGGGTTCGGCCTCGCTCGGGTTCTACGCGGCTCCGGCGGGTTTCATCGCTCCGCTGCATCCCGGGCGCGCGCGCAGGATTGAGGGAGTGCTGAGCAAATACACCAACCTGATCCAGGGCTGGCAGAACAGGTACAGCACAGAACATAGCATGCACAGCAGAAATACAACAGAACCACAACATGCACAGCAGAACATAACAGACACAGCAGAAATACAACATGCGCCGTAGACACAGCAGAAATACAACATAACACAGTAGAAACACAGCATGCATACCAGAACATAACAGAACTCAACACAGCAGAAGCAGAACATACACCGCAGAACATAAAAGACAGCAGCACGCACAGTAGAACCATAGCAAAACAGCAGAAACCCAGTAGGAACTCAGCAAAAACATGGAGTAACGTTCACAGCAGAAACACCAAGTTTACACTCAACTCGTGGCCTCAGGCTCCTTGTACTGTAACTCTAAATATGACTTTATTTGTATCATTTCCTTTATTTTTTTTGATAGTTTCGGTCAGTTGTGAGTTCTCCATTAGTTCAATGATGTTTTAAGAGCTTATACACAATCATCTACTGTACAAAACATATAGTGCATTTACTTTAGTATGCCAAAAAAGTTGTATTTAACATCTAATTTTAATATCTAACTAATAGTTGGAGAATGGCTTGAAAAAACAGTATAAAGATTTTTTTTAATAATGTAATTTGACTTTTTATTAATTAGAATATCTTCTGTCTGTGTGTGTGTGTGTGTGTGTATATGTATGTATTGATATATATATATACAAGTACACCTTACTAGTAACGGGTTGGACCCCCTTTTGCCTTTAGAACTGCCTTAATCCTTGGTGGCAGAGATTCAACAAGCTACTGGAAATATTCCTCAGAGGTTTTGCTCCATATTGACATGATAGCATCACGCAGTTGATGCAGATTTGTCAGCTGCACATCCATGATGCCAATCTCCCGTTCCACCACATCCCAAAGGTGCTCTATTGGATTGAGCTCTGGGGACTGTGGAGGCCATTTGAGTACAGTGAACTCATTGTCATGTTCAAGAAACCAGTCTGAGATGATTGGTGCTTTATGACATGGAGCGTTATCCTGCTGGAAGTAGCCATCAGAAGATGGAGACACTGTGCTCATAAAGAGAACATGGTCAGCAACACCACCACCACCACCAGCCTGAACCGCTGATACAAGGCATGCTTTCATGTTGTTGTTGATGCTAAATTCTGCCCCCGAGTATCCGAATGTGACAGCAGAAATGGAGACTCATCAGACCAGGCAACGTTTCTCCAATCTTCTATTGTCCAGTTTTGGTGAGCCTGTGTGAATTGTAGCCTCAGTTTCCTGTTCTTAGCTGACAGGAGCGGCACCCGGTGTGGTCTTCTGCTGCTGTAGCCCATCCGCCTCAAGGTTGGACGTGTTGTGTGTTCAGAGATGCTCTTCTGCAGACCTCGGTTGTAACGAGTGCTTATTTGAGTTACTGTTGCCTTTCTATCAGCTGGAACCAGTCTGGCCATTCTCCTCTGACCTCTGGCATCAACAAGGCGTTTGCGCCCACAGAACTGCCGCTCACTGGATATTTCCTCTTTGTCGGACCATTCTCTGTAAACCCTAGAGATGGTTGTGCGTGAAAATCCCAGTAGATCAGCAGTTTCTGAAATACTCAGAGCAGCCCGTCTGGCAGCAACAACCATGCCACGTTCAAAGTCACTTAAATCCCCTTTCTTCCCCATTCTGATGCTCAGTTTGACCTGCAGCAGATCGTCTTGACCATGTCTACATGCCTACATGCAGTGAGCTGCTGCCATGTGATTGGCTGATCAGAAATTTGCATTAACGAGCAGTTAGACAGGTGTACCTAATAAAGTGGCCGGTGTGTGTATATCTATCTGTCTGTCTATCCATCTATATGTTTTTTTATTATTGTAATGTATGTCTGATGTTTTTAAACTGGAGAGTACCTGGAGGAAACTATTTAAGATCATTACACAGGAATAAGTTAATGTTATATTTTACATGAGTGTATACACACACACACACACATACACACACACACAGCTCCAGCACTGCTCATATTCAGTGTTTGTGTTCCTCATGTCTGCACTTTACTCCAGCTTATTGTGAAGAAGTTTCCTATAAAGTGCATCGTTCTTAAGTGTTGCGGGAGAACACGATGTTCAGTTCAGCCGATCTGCTCTCCTGTTGTGTCTCTGCTCGTGTGTGTTTGGGGTTTCAGCTTTAGACTGAAGCTCTGTGTGTGTTTTACTGTCCGCTTCTGCTGAATTACACACTCAGGCTTTCACACTGCAGTTTCAGGAATAATTACACAAGATCGGGAAACGGCTTTAAATAAACACACACACACACACACGTTATCTGGATAGGAAGCTGATCTTTGGACTTTAAACAGTGACTGAAAGCTGTAAAACAGAGCAGGAGGAAATAAGTGTGTGTGTGTGTGTTTGTTTATGCATAAGTTTGTGTACGCATATAAATGCCTCTGTTTATGCATGATTGTGTGTGTGTGTTTGTGAGTGTGTGTCTGTGTGTGTTTGTGTTTATGTATGAGTTTGTGTGTGTGTGTGTATAACGTGAGTGTGTTGGTTTGTGTGTTTATGCATGAATGTGTGTGTGTGTGTATATATCTGCCTGTGTGTGTTTGTGTATGAGTGTGTGTCTGTGTGTGCGGTCATTTATGAGCTTGTTTGTGTGTATATGCGTGATTGTGTGTATTATGTATGTGTATAGTGCTTGTGTGTGTGTGTGTGTGTGTGTGTGTGTATATGTGTTTGGGAGTATGCTTGTGCGGGGGCTAGTGTTTGCTTGTATAGTGTGTGTGTGCGCTTGTGTGTGTATGGTGTATCTATTTCTGTGTGAATGTCTTTTTGCATGTGTGTGTCTAGTTGTGTGTGTCTTTATGTGTGTGTGTTTTTTTGTCTGAGTGCATGTACTTTATGTATGTGTCTCTGCGTGTGTGTGTGTGTGTGCATCTGAATACACTCAGATAAGCTTTGATGTTCAGATGAGACACACACACACACCTGCACATCATATTCACTGCAGAACTGAAGAGGAGCTGATTTTGCATTGACTTCAGTGTTGAGTGTGTTGTTAGTGTGTGTGATTATGATCGTATGAACACGTTCTTGCTCTTATAAATCTCAGGATCTCACAGATGCGGGATGTTTGTCTGGTCTTCTGTGTCTAGTGTGTGTTTTTCATTGCTGTTTCTCAGATTCTCTTGTAATGGTTGAACTGTTTTGTCTGATCTACACCAGTGGCGCTGTAACCATTGACATCCATAGTGTTTGCTTTTTCTAGTATGGAAGTCAATGGAGACCAGTTTGCAACATTCTATAAAATATCTTCTTTAGTGTTCAGCAGAAAATAAGCGACTCCTAATGGTTTGCGAACATTAAACAGTGAGCACATGTTTATTTTTGGATGAACTGTTCCTTTAAGTGATGTCTGAGCATTTAGTTGAAAGCCCTAAAAATAACCTGATAAACTCAAAGGATGGAGTCAGTCTTGATGATCGACTGATACTGGGAGTCTGTATTTGGTTGCTGTATTCAGTCAGTCAGTCAGTCAGTCAGTCAGTCAGTCATTCATTAATTCATTTATTCATTCATTCAGACTTCATTAATTTATTAATTCAGACATCCGTTAGTTTATACATTCAGGCATTCACTCATTCATTCAGACATTCACTTATTCATTCCATCATTCACTTATTCATTCAGACATTTACTGATTCATTCATTCAGACATTTACTCATTCATTCATTCTTTCATTTGGACATTTACTCATTCATTCACTCATTCATTTAGAAATTCATTGATGCATTCATTGATGCATTCTTTCAATCATTCATTCAGATAGACATACATTCATGTAGACATTCACTCATTCATTTAGAAATTAATTCATGCAGTTTTTCAGACATTCACTTATTCATTCCATCATTCACTTATTCATTCAGACATTTATTCGTTCTCTCATTCACGTTCACTCATTCATTCAGACATTTACTGATTCATTCATTCATTTGGACATTTATTCATTCATTCATTCATTTAGAAATTAATTTATGGATTCATTCATGCATTCTTTCAATCATTCATTCAGATAGACATACATTCAGACATTCATGTAGACATTCACTCATTCATTTAGAAATTCATTCATGCAGTTTTTCGGACATTCATTCATTCAGATATTCACTTATTCATTCCATCATTCACTTATTCATTTAGACATTTATTCGTTCACTCATTCACGTTCACTCATTCATTCAGACATTTACTGATTCATTCATTCATTCCGACATTTACTGATTCATTCATTCATTCATTTATTTGGACATTTACTCATTCATTTAAAAATTCATTTATGCATTCATTCATGCATTCTTTCAATCATTCATTCAGATAGACATACATTCAGACATTTATGTAGACATTCACTCATTTATTTAGAAATTCATTCATGCAGTTTTTCAGACATTCATTCATTCAGACATTCACGTAGACATTCACTCATTCCTTTAGAAATTCATTTATGCATTCACTCATGCATTCATTCAGATAGACATTCATTCATTTCAAACATTTATGTAGACATTCCCTCATTCATTCAGACATTACTGCAGAAATTCATTCATGCGTTCAACCTGACATTCATTCACACATTAATTCAGACATTCACTCATCCAGACATTCATTAATTTATTTAGACATTCATTCATTCAGACATTCATTCACTTATACATTCATTCATTCAGATATTCATGTAGACATTCACTCATTCATTCACACATTCAGGCATTCATTCATGGATTATTTTATTCATTCATTCATTCATTCATTCAGATAGATATTCATTTATTTGGTTATTCATTCAGACATTCTCTCAGAAGTTCATTCAGGTCTTCATTCATTCCCACATCCGGATATTCATTTATACATTCATTTATTCGGACATTTGTTCATTCAATCGGACATTCATGTAGATATTCACTCATTCATTCAGAAATTTATTCATGCATACTTTCAGACATTCATTCTTTCAGCTAGACATTCATTCATTCGGATATTCATTCATTCATTCATTCAGTCGTTTGGACATACATTCATGTAGACAATTACTCATTCATTCAGAAATTCATTCATACATTTATTCAGACATTAAATCATTTATTCATTCATTCATTCAGATAGACATTCGTTAATTTTGACATTCATTCATTCATTCATTCAGATAGACATTCGTTAATTTTGACATTCATTCATTCGGACATTCATTCATACATTCATTCATTCAGATAGACATTCGTTAATTTGGACATTCATTCATTCGGACATTCATTCATTCATTCATTCATTCATTCATTCATTCATTCAGATAGACATTCGTTAATTTTGACATTCATTCATTCGGACATTTATTCATACATTCAGACATTAATTCAGTCGGCTCATTCATTCATTTGCCCATTCAGTAATTCATTTGTTCATTCATCCATCCATTAATTTGTTCATCCATTCAAACATTCATCCAATAATTTGTTCATTTGCCTGTTCATTCATTCAGTTGTCTGGCCTGATTTAACAAACACTGAACATCTGTCAATCATTGACTGCTTCAGATGAGAAGGGTTCAAGTCCAGAACCACCCCAGAAAGCTGGTTTATAAATGAAACCTGCAGAGATAAACTCACCGGCAGGCAGTATATGAGGCTATAAATCAGTGCTGTGAAACTCCAGCCGGACGCTCACTTGCTGATTAATGCTAACAATGTGCTTCAACATGTTATGGCTTAATGTGATTAAAGTATTATGCAGCTCTAGACAAAATTATTAGCTCCAGTGAAATTAATTATTTTTAAATATCTCCCAAGTGCGGTTTAACAGAGAGAAGTTTTCTCAACACATTTTAAACATAATAGTTTTAATAACTCATTTTTAATAATTTATTTCTTTTGTTATTGCCATGACCACAGTAAATAATATTAGACTAGTTATTTTGCAATATACTAGTATAGAAAATACTGTACAGTATAGTATATACAGGTATATACACTCACCGGCCACTTTATTAGGTACACCTGTCCAACTGCTTGTTAACGCAAATTTCTATTTCGCATGGTAGCTGGTCAGTGCATTTATGCATGTAGACATGGTCAAGACGATCTGCTGCAGGTCAAACTGAGCATCAGAATGGGGAAGAAAGGGGATTTAAGAGACTTTGAACTGGCATGGTTGTTGCTGCCAGACGGGCTGCTCTGAGTATTTCAGAAACTGCTGATCTACTGGGATTTTCACGCACAACCATCTCTAGAGTTTACAGAGAATGGTCCGACAAAGAGGAAATATCCAGTGAGCGGCAGTTCTGTGGGCGCAAATGCCTTGTTGATGCTGGAGGTCAGAGGAGAATGGCCAGACTGGTTCCAGATGGTAGAAAGGCAACAGTAACTCAAATAAGCACTCGTTACAACCGAGGTCTGCAGAAGAGCATCTCTGAACACACAACACGTCCAACCTTGAGGCGGATGGGCTACAGCAGCAGAAGACCACACCGGGTGCCGCTCCTGTCAGCTAAGAACAGGAAACTGAGGCTACAATTCACACAGGCTCACCAAAACTGGACAATAGAAGATTGGAGAAACGTTGCCTGGTCTGATGAGTCTCCATTTTTGCTGCCACATTCAGATGGTCGGGTCAGAATTTGGCCTCAACAACATGAAAGCATGGATCCATCCTGCCTTGTATCAGCGGTTCAGGCTGCTGGTGGTGTAATGGTGTGGGGGAGATTTTCTTGGCACACTTTGGGCTCATTAGTACTAATTGAGCATGGTGTCAATGCCACAGCCTACCTGAGTATTGTTGCTGACCATCTCCATCCCTTTATGACCACAGTGTCTCCATCTTCTGATGGCAGTAGGATAACTCTCCATGTCATAAAGTGTGAATCATCTCAGACTGGTTACTAGAACATGACAATGAGTTCACTGTTCTCAAATGGCCTCCACAGTCCCCAGATGTCAAACTAATAGAGCACCTTTGGGATGTGGTGGAAAGGGAGATACTGAAATCTCCATCAACTGCGTGATGCTATCATGTCAATATGGAGCAAAATCTCTGAGGAATATTTCCAGTAGCTTGTTGAATCTCTGCCATGAAGGATTAAGGCAGTTCTGAAGGCAAAAGCGGGTCCAACCCGGTACTAGTTAGGCGTAACTAATAAAGTAAGGTGAGTGTAGTATATAGTACCGTAGATGTGCATTATTTTACTCAATGTTGAGTGTGGTGGCATATTTGACCCAACATAGGGTTAAAACATCCCAGCATTTTTTTAGTGTATGTATTTTTTCTTCCTTTCTAACACACCCACACTCTCATACATATACAGTCTTAAGGGATGAGTAAAAAAACCCAGCAAGCATCCAGATCACCATGGCAACCACCTTCCAATGTCCTAGCAACCATCCAGAGCACCTTAGCAACCACATGCTGATGCCTAGTCA
Organism: Danio aesculapii; assembly: GCF_903798145.1. NCBI lineage: Eukaryota > Metazoa > Chordata > Actinopteri > Cypriniformes > Danionidae > Danio > Danio aesculapii. Next base: position 1,249,884 of record NC_079453.1, read on the forward strand.
AGTGTCACAAAACACACAACAGGCAGAGCAGCTTCATGATGTGCGCAATTAAAGAGCCGTCAGACTGATCCCAGAACAGCAGATGTCGCAGTGGGCAGCGCTGTCCCTCACAGCAAGAAGGTCTCTGGCTCGAGCCTCGGCTGGGTCAGTTGGCATTTCAGTGTGGAGTTTGCATGTTCTTCCCTGTTTTTGGTGTCCGGTTTCCCCCACAAATCCAAAGACATGCGGTACAGGTGAATTGGGTAAGCTCAAAATGTCCGTAGTGTATGTGTGTGAATGAGTGTGTATGGATGTTTCCCAGTGATGGGATGCAGCTGATATGCCATCCGCTGTGTAAAACATATGCTGGATAAGTTGGCGGTTCATTCTGCTGTGGCGACCCCAGAATAAAGGGACTAAGCTGAAAAGAAAATGAATGAATGAGTTGCATAAAGAATAACAGTTGTGCTGCTTTATATTGTTTACATATGGAAATCAGGACTTTTAATTTAGCATGAATGCTTGATAAATAACGAACATTTGTAAACATTTATTAACAGTGTAAATGTTCCTTATTAAATACTTCACTGCAATCACATAAATAAAATGATCTAAAGAAAGTATAGTTTTGGTAGGGAATGGTTTGTTTGAACATTGCACATTAAATTCTTACGTCATGACAACTCAAAATCCCGTCCTGCAACTCACGACCCTCCTGTAACTAAAGGCGACTGCAGATTTATGTGTATTGAGATGTTGGAGAGCATCAGCAGAAACTAAATTCACTCGTTTTACCGTCTGCAGGTTCATTAGTTTAAGAGACACTCGCACTAACGAGCTCTAGTGTGATTTACGCCATCACATTTACTTTAATCTGAATATAGAGCGTCAAAACAACATTCTATTTTAGAACTCTGCAGGAAACAATGACATCATCATCTTTATAGAAAAACAATGACATCATCATCTTCAGAGAGAAACAATGACATCATCATCTTCAAAGAGAAACAATGACATCATCATCATCTTCAGAGAGAAACAATGAAACTGACATCATCATCTTCAGAGAGAAACAATGACATCATCATCATCTTCAGAGAGAAACAATGAAACAATGACATCATCATCTTCAGAGAGAAACAATGACGTCATCATCTTCAGAGAGAAACAATGACGTCATCATCTTCAGAGAGAAACAATGACATCATCATCTTCAGAGAGAAACAATGACATCATCATCTTCAGAGAGAAACAATGACATCATCTTCAGAGAGAAACAATGACATCATCATCTTCAGAGAGAAACAATGACATCATCATCTTCAGAGAGAAACAATGACATCATCTTCAGAGAGAAACAATGACGTCATCATCTTCAGAGAGAAACATTGACGTCATCATCTTCAGAGAGAAACAATGACGTCATCATCTTTATAGAAAAACAATGACGTCATCTTTAGAAAAAACGTAAAGCATAATACCCTAGAAAATGCATATCGGTTGGTGGTTCATTCTGCTGTGGCGACACTTGATGAATGAGGGACTAAACTGAAGGAAAATGAATGAATGGCTAATGTACACAACACATTTCACCTGGCTGGTTTTGGTCTTGTGTCTTTCCAAGCACATGCTGGATCTGTAAATCAGGTGTGTTTTCTGTCATTTCAGCGGCTGTCACTGGTTTAATCACACACAGAGCTGAGCTCGCACTCATTTACACACACTCACAGTGTCTTCATTGTGGGATTGAATGCAAACTCATGCAGATGTTCAGCTCTGAACTCTTTCTGTCTGCTTCTGTTTCATTGTTTAGCCCAGACCGCTGACACTGTCGAGATGTGGTGTTTGAGGGTTTATTTTTGTCCTCTTCAAACTGCTCCTGTGTGTAGCACTAATTTCCTCCACATCTCCTCCAAAGCCTTCTGTTGTGTTCTGATGTGATTTTTGACTGTTGTAGCTAGGGTTGTGTCGATAGACGATACCACTGTCCATCGCCGATGGCCAATAGACTTCACAATGCTGAGCCGGCATCACGATCCTCCACCTCCGTCGCAGCAGCAACCCTCGTGAAAAATACACACTGAGGAATTTATTCAATTAAAAAGGTTGACACAAAGCGTGTAACATCTGGAGCACACAGCTCTCCATCACACACTGTCTTTAAAACTAAAGAAACACACAAAAACATTTCAGTGTTTGATTTTAAGGATATTAAAGAGATTGTTCACTAAAAGTGAAAATTCTGTCATTGTTTACATTGTTCAAATATTTCCCAAATGATGTTTAACAGATTCAGGAAATGTTCACAGTATGTCTGATAATATTTTTCCTTCTAGAGAAAGTCTTATTTGTTTTATTTCGACTAGAATAAAAGCAGTTTTTAATTTTTTAAACACCATTTTAAGGTCAAAATTATTAGTATGTGTGTGTGTGTATATGTGTGTGTATATGTATATGTATGTATGTATATGTATGTATATGTATATATATATATATATATATATATATATATATATATATATATATATATATATATATATATAAAATATGCATATGTGTAAAATAAAATATGTATATGTGTGTGTGTGTGTGTATATGCGCATATATGTGTGTATATATGTATGTGTGTGTGTATATATATATATATATATATATATATATATATATATATATATATATATATATATAATATTCAACTATATATATGCAACTTTAAAATAAAAATATATTCATTCCTTCATTTTCCTTTAGCCCCTTTATTCATCAGGGGTCGCCACAGTGGAATGAACCGCCCCCACGACCTTCTTGCTGTGAGGCCACAGTGCTAACCACTGAGCCACCCTGTCACCCCTTTAAAATGTATAACTTTTAAAAACTTAACAGCTATTAAATATGTTTAAATATGCTTAAATAATAGATAGATAGATAGATAGATAGATAGATAGATAGATAGATAGATAGATAGATAGATAGATAGATAGATGAGCAATAAATATGCTTTTAGTTAAATTTTTTCAATTCATCTTTATTATTAGAGCGTTTTTACAATGTAGATTGTGTCACAAAGCAGCTTCACATAGAAGATTATAGTGAACTGAAACAGAGTCAGTTGAGCTCAGTTCAGTGTGGTTTAATATTCACTGCTGAGAGTCCAAACACTGAAGAGTAATCCATCGATGCGCAGCTCTACAAGTCCCAAACCATACAAGCCAGTGGCGACAGCGGAGAGGAAAAAACTTCACCAATTGACAAAAGTGAAGGATAAAAAACCTCAAGAGAATCCAGGCTCAGTTGGGCACGACCATTTCTCTGCTGGCCAAACGTCTTGTGCAGAGCTGCAGTCTAGGCGCCGGAGGCTGGAAGCTGGCCTCAGCGAAGACTCGTCTGTCCCTGGAGTGTCACAGGAATCAGTCTCATGCTCTCCACTCCTCCATGACCACCACAGCAGCTGCTCAGGATACGGCCTGGTCCAGGATATGGAAACCTTGGAATCATCTCTTCACAGGTCTTGGATCGCATCAGTGGCACTGAATAGTCTGAGGGCCTCGGGATGAGTATCCCCAGGTGGAAATAGAGAATAAAGAGAATAATTAGCATAGCTGCTGTTCGTAGTGTATATAAACAAGATGCAGAAACCTGTGTAAATTTTTGTTCACTATTCCCAATAAAAACAATGATGCAAACTTTAAACTGTATAGAAGTGTCTTGAAGAATATCTAGTCTAATATTATTTACTGTCATCATGACAAAGAGAAAAGAAATCAGTTATTAGAGACGAGTTATTAAAACTATTGTGTTTACAAATGTGTTGAAGAAATCTTTGTGTGTGTGTGTGTGTGTGTGTGTGTGTGTGTGTGTGTGTGTGTGTGTGTGTGTGTGTGTGTGTGTGTGTGTGTGTGTGTGTGTGTGTGTGTGTGTGTGTGTGTGTGTGTGCGCGCAGGTATTTCGTGTTGGATGCAGACGTGTCTCAGCTGCAGTATTTCGTGAGCGAGCAGCTGCGCAGTCTGAAGCCGCGTGGATCTCTGCCTCTCATCGGTGCGTCCGTGACCGTCAGTGATGAAGCTCCACACATGTTCATCATCAGCTCAGCCAATGGAGAGATCTTCAAACTCAGAGGTACACACACACACACACAGGCATGCAAACATACACAAACACTCATACAGAAACACACACACACACACACACTGACATGCACACAGCCATGCAAACGCACACACATGCACATAGACATGAAAACATACATGAACATGCGGACACACACACAAACAGACACACACACAAATCAAGACATTGTGTGTGCATATATATGTGAGTGAGTGTGTGTGTTTGTGTGTGAGTGTATACATACATGAGTGAGTGTTTGGTGTGTGCTTGAGTGTATTTGTATGTGTGTGTTCGTCGTATTGTTGTGTGTGTGTTCAGTGCGAGTGTGTGTTCGTAAGTGAATGAGTAAGTGCGCGCGAGTATATTTGGCTGTGTGAGTGAATGTGTGTTTAGTGTGTGTGTTTAGTAAGTGTGGGTGTTTGTTTGGGAGTAAGTCAGTGTGTGCGGTTGCGTGTTGTGTGTGTTAGCGAGTGTGAGAGTTGCATGCATGTTAGTGACTGAATGTGTGTGATTGAGTTCAGTGTGTTTGTATGAGAATGTGTGTGCGTAAGTGAGTGTGTGTGTGTGTGTGTGTGTTTGTGTTCAGACAAGCTGAGGATCATCAGTCTGTTTCTCAGTCTGTTTCAGCATATGGAGAGCGTGTGTGTGTGTGTGTGTGTGTGTGTGTGTGTGTGTGTGTGTGTGTGTGTGTGTGTGTTTGTGATGAACAGATGATTCAATTGACTCAGAGCAGCTTCACTCACAGCATTAACACAGTCATTCATCACACACACACACACACACACACACACACACACACACGCACACACACTTTACACTCTTCACAACAGCCAGAAAATACATTCATAATCGCATGAAGACAGTTTCTATAAACACTTACACTAATAGTTAGTCATCTGAGGTGGCACGGTGGCTCAGTGGTTAGCACTCTGGCCTCACAGCAAGAAGGTCGCTGGTTCGAGCCCCAGCTGGGTCAGTAGGTGTTTCTGTGTGGAGTTTGCATGTTCTATAAATAAATATGAAACCTCATTAATTACAGAAATAAATAAGTAAATATGAAACCTCATTAAATAAGTAAATAAATGAATAAATACGAAATCTCATTAAATAAATAAGTAAATATGAAACCAAATTAAATAAATAAATAAATAATAAAATAAATAAATATGAAACCTCATTAATTACATAAATAAATAAGTAAATATGAAACCTCAATAAATAAATAAATAAATAATAAAATAAATAAATATGAAACCTCATTAAATATATAAATACATTAATAAATAATAAAATAAATAAACAAATACAAAACCTTATTATTTACAGAAATAAAAAAATTAAAATATGAAACCTTATTAAATAAATAAATAATTAAATAAATAAATAAATACGAAACCTCATTAATTACACAAATAAATAAGTAAATATGACACCTCATTAAATAAATAAGCATAAAACATGATCAGATCATTTTCTAATAGCTGATGCTCTCTTCTGTTGGCGTAGGTGACTCTGATTGCAGTATTTCATCTGAAGTGTCTTCCAATCATAATTAGCGCAGCTTGTTGGAATCGCTAAAGTCGACTGAAGGTTATACGTGTTCAGCTCTTTTTACCCAGAATGCATTAATGCTTCAGATTGATTCTGATGAAGCCTCGACTGATGCAGCATGAAAGAGAAAATCAGTTTGTATGAGCATTAATAACTGAGAACGCTGAGAGGAAAATTGCAGAAACATCTGCCATATTGATCTGTCCACGGCTGCAGTGCAGGGCTCCTGCAGTTCATTAATGCTAAAGGTTATTTTGTTATTATTTTACCTTCAACTGTTATTAATTTAGCTAATTTTTTGCACATTTATTTAAACTCTAAGTTGCGGATAAATTAAATAAGTTATTGCATTGGGTTTATTTAATACTTGTTTATTTGTATTTTGAATAAATTTTGATTAATTAAATTATATATTAATTATTTTATATTGAATTTTGTTTATTTTTATTGTTGGACATTGTATTTGAAATCAGAATTATTCGCCCCCTTTGAATTTATTTTTCTTTTATAAATATTTCCCAGACATTACTGTTAACACCATAGTAGAGTAATTTCACATTTTAACCTTCCAGTGAAAGTCTATTGTTTGCATGTGTTTTTAAGGCCTGGCTGTAAGAATTTTAAGCAAACTTGAACATTTGAGCACAACAAATTAAACATTTGTAGCTTAAAGTTTAATTGTACACTTGAACTCAATTACAACAGTATAGTCTTATTATTATTATAATGCAGTGATTATTTCATTTCTGCTTCTAAATACTGTTTGACTCCCAAGAAAAGCCTCAATCTTTGTTTATTTGCATCTTTTGTCTGTTGTATTTAACTAAGCTTGTCATTTTAAAATGATGTGTTATGCAGATACTCTCCCCTACACAATAATCTCATTTTTTACAAGCTATTCAAGTCATCTGGTGAAATTGCATTTATATCGCATTATATATCACAGTGAATGAAAATATTGCAATGTTAGTGTGTGTATGTGCATGTGTGTGTGTGTGTGTGTGTGTGTGTGTCTCACTGCAGTTGACTGACACTAAATATATATTTTTCTGTCAACTGCTAATAATTTTATGACTTATTTATTTATAACTTATTTATATATATATCATGTTTTTGCACATTTCTTTTAACTCTTTATGTTGCATATATTATATTTTAAAAACATTGCATGATTGATTCAATAATTACATTTGAAAATTGAATAAGATATTGCACTTATGGGTGTATTTTTATGAATATATAATCAACGTTATAGGGATTTTAATCATTTTTCCATTTTTGTACATTTATTTTTGATCTATTTATTGCATCTTTAACTTATTTATTATCTATATTTATTTCATCATTAATTGGATTTAATACACTTTTACACATACATTTTTTTGTTATTATTTTATTTATATTAATATTATATAATTATAATTATAAAATTATATAATATATATTAATATTATTTATTTATTTGTAAAATTAGAAATAGTTTTGTTTCGTAATGTCTATTAAAAATGTCTTTATTTCTTTAATTTAGCGGCGGACGCCACAGAAAAGCAACTGTGGATGATGCAGATTCAGGCCTGCACACGGCGACACTCCGACAGCAGCGCAAAGGTGACTGAACATGCATACACAGACACACACACACACACACACACACACACAAGTGTAGCTGCAGACTTTATTTCAGTATGATGAACTATTTCTAGCCGAAACTGAACACTGAGTAGGGGGCGTGGTTTTATTTTTGTGCTCCGCCTCTTATCATTGACTCACAGTAAACTAATGGTTAAAGGGGCGTGGTTAAGCATATTTCAGCCAATATTTCAAGGTCAGCTAGGGTGTTTTGTGCTTGAGCGCCACCAAGTGGTGTTTTACTGTAACATCAGCAGCAAAAGCACCAATTTAATTGGTCGAACAATTTTTTAAGCAAACGAAACAAACAAACCGAGGCATTTCTTTAGCTTTGATGTTTTACGCATTGATGTGCACGCTCACACTAGCACCTTTTGTTTAGTGATGATGTGTTAAACTTTGCTGATGAAGTGAAAATCCTCCTGGTGTGCTTTATGAGGGAACCACATTGTAATGATAATAGTATACAGAGTCGCGTTTTAGATCTTCTGTATTCTCAGGTGTGATTATCGAGTGTTTCGCTGTTATTGAATCTGTTGTCGTTCACAGATGCGGAAACTGAAGGATTGCGATGACCTTCTGAGTGTTGATCGAATGCAGAACTCTCTGGACACGCAGGTACACAACAACACGCACCAACAACACATCTGCTCTCATTCAGAGTGTGAAAAATGTTCAGATTCGCGGCAGCACGGTGGCGCAATGGGTAGCACAATCGCCTCACGCCTAGAAGGTTGCTGGTTTGAGCCAAGACTGGGTCAGTTGGCATTTCTCTGTGGAGTTTGCATGTTCTCTCCGTGTTCGCATGGGTTTCCTTGGGGTGCTCCGGTTTCCCCCACAGTCCAAAGACATGTGGCATAGGTGAATAGGGTAAGCTGAATTGTCCGTAGTGTATGTGTGTGAATGAGTGTGTATGGATGTTTCCCAGTGATGGGTTGCAGCTGGAAGGGCATCCGCTGTGTAAAACATGTGCTGGATAAGTTGGCGGTTCATTCCGCTGTGGCGACCCCTGATTAAAAAAAGGCTAAGCTGAAAAGAAAATGAATGAATGAATGTTCAGAATCTTTTTTTTATATTTTAAATAGGATATATCGGCGGCCGGCCATGTTGGTATATTTTCAATATTATCTTTGTTGGTCTGTTAGCAGACAATCATACAAACTCATGCTGTATCAGGAAATAAACATATTTATCTTGTGCACATTTGAATTACTTTACTGATATTTAGATTTTGTTCATTGACTTTGTTGCTTTGTGTTTTTTTCATGGAGTAGATTATTTATGTATAAATAATAAAGTTGCACATGGAAATTAAAGGTGCTGTATGTACGTTTTTGACTCTTCTTCTTCTTCTTTTTGTTATTTATTTTTATAATAATTTTTTTCGGGGTTTTTCACCTTTAATTTGGATAGGATAGTGGAGGTTACAGACAGGAAAGTATTAGGAGCAGAGATGGGGGAATGGTCTGCAAAGGACATCAAGCCGGGAATCGAACTCGGGTCGCCGCGAGCACCATGGTGCTATATGTCGGTGCACTTAACCACTAGGCTATAGGCGCAGACAGTTATTGACTCTTCTAAAGCATAAAAATACCAGAATATGTTTGCAGATATTTCAGAAACATTCTCAGTGAACATTCTTGTTGATCTGAGATGTTGATGTCAGATATTGCTGCTTTGAACATGCGTTTTTCGTGCCGGAGCGCTGTCTTTGTTTTGGTCATTTAAACCTGCCCAATGCCAGTTCAGCCAATTCTGTTTCAGCACCCGCTTCATGACGAGATACGCAGTGATGAGCAATTTGGCTGTTTGCACCAGACGAAACACGACAGAAATGTAAATACAGCCATTCAGAAGCACAGAATAGGGACTCACTCATGAAATGGTAAGGTTTATAATCTAATTAATGCATATTAAAGCTCTTTAACATGATTAAATATAGATGCTGAATCACTGATGTGTGTTTAGTTGTAAAGTTTAATTTCAGACAGATCTGAGCTGAACTATCTGCTGCTGTTTTCAGTGTATGGCAGTAAATGTGATGTAAAATGCCATTCAGACTCACAATATTAGCATTTAACACTGAATAAAGCACATGAGCTGTACCTGAGGAGATCATTGTCAGTTTTCTGTTGTTCATCTGTGAGAAACAGAAGTCGTTTCTAATATATCATTTCGAGGTGTTGATAGGACAAAAACTCCTTTTGATATGGAGAATATTCCTTCTATCAGGTGCTGTTGCTTTTATTTAGGACATGACTTAAGTCAGACTCACTCCTGTCTTCAGTCTGGCAACCTGCGCTTGCGTTTGTTTTGATCCTGTAGTGCAATACCTAGTTTAACCACCGGGTGTCAAACTTACATCCTGCACCTTTAATAGTAGTTTAATAAAGTTGTGAGATTATTTCAAATGTTTGTTTAGCTAAAGATTTAAAGTAAAGCTGTTGTTCACTGTATGTTTTTTCCTTTTGTTTTTGCAATTATGCAGAAAAATCTGAAAGTAATATTCATATTTATTGGTCTATATTGGCTAATATTGACCTGGTTTTCAGGCAAAAATTAAGTGCATTCCTAATTTGAACTTAAACTTCATATAATGCAAGTGAAAAAAAAAATTCAAAACATATCAATAAAATTAATCTCCCTTAACAATAAAATCAAAGACTTATGAAAAGAAACGGTCAGTGCTAGAAACTGCACGGTTTCATATTACAATCTTCATTTATGTCTGACTGAAGAACAAAATATCAAATAAATGAATAAATAAATAAAAGCTATTTTTAATCCTTATTGGTCAGATTAGTGGACATTCATGCAGGAAAAGTACATTTTATTTATCTGTTGATTTCAATATTTTAACCAATCATGCTTTCTTTTTGAAATGGTCCAGCTTTTTAAATGATTTTTATTTTCAATCTGTGTGTATTTTGAGTCCTGTGTGACGACGCTTGGATTCAGCTGCTCTGTGCCCACGATCATGTTCACTGTCAGAGTGTGTTCAGCCCACACACACACTCCAAAACACACACACACACACACACACACACACACACACACACACACACACACACAGTCTCATGCATACTCCATAACACACGCACACCCACACATGCACACGCACACACACACACACACACACACACACACACACACACACACACACAAACACACACAGACTGACACAGTCCAAAACACATGCATACTTCAAAACACACACACACACACACACACACACTCACACACACACACACATACACACACAGACTGACACAGTCCAAAACACATGCATACTTCAAAACACACACACACACACACACAAACACACACAGACTGACACAGTCCAAAACACATGCATACTTCAAAACATACACGCACACACACACACACACACACACACACACACACACACACACTCATGCACACTTAAAAACACGCACAGCTTTTCCTTAAATACTAGTCTACAGCTGTGCCTCCAGTTAACTCAAATGTTGTCAATTAGCCAATCAGAAGCTTCCAAAACCTTGACACCATCATCTGAGCTTTCTCAGAGGCTTAATAATCTTACTGTATGTAAACTTGACTTTCAAGAAAAGTTATAACAATTTCTCAAAAACCATCTCTCATTATTCTGCTATTAAGCAGAACAGAAACACGTGATATTACTAACTTACCTAAAGGAGAAAAAGTTTAGTCTCATTAACATCTGACTTCTAAACGGTTATGTGCCGTCTTACACAGTGCATGTAAACTTCTGGGCCCGGTTTTTCAAGAGTAATCCACTAGGATTTTGGATAACGGATTGGATCAAATCCTGACAATGGGTTTTTTAAAAGAAAAAACAGATTACATAACTGGATTAGATCACGTAATCCAGTCTTGGTTTTGATCCGGATCAAACCTTTTGTTTTTGAGACCTTTTTTTGTAGGATTTGGATCGCTTTGATCCCAAACATCTGGATTAAACTGATCCCATCAGAAGGGTGGATTTAGTGTGGATTTCATGCCCAAAATGTAATGAAAACTTCAAAGATGTATGAAATAATACTATACTTGGATCATGCAGTATCTTACAAGATATCCTATTTATTCATAAGGTTTTATTTGTATTTGTTCATCCGTCAGGCTACAGTGATTAAGTAGGCTTTAACGTATTCGGCCTTTCACTATAGGCCTACAGCAAAGTAGAAAGAGTTTGGCCTCATAAAATAATCCCCCAAACAGCGGTCAAAATTGACCAAAAACACTACATCTTATTCTGTCACTAATTAATATATGATGATACGATGATTCGATGAAAGAATGGCAATCCCTGATTATTAAAAAACTTTCAACAATTGCAAATAGAGGCTGAAAGGGGAGAAGCACAGCTTCATCTAGCAGAGGAACAACTGACTCTGACCAAACTGCAGCAAACCAAAGCCAGACATGAGATCCGCCTCCTAAAGGCTACGCTCAGACAAGCTGGCCTCTCCACATCAGATGAGGCAGTCTGAAATTATTGCGGAGTTTTAGACATTAAGTCTCTTTTTTTAATTCAATACATCTATATTTGAAACTCGTTATAAATATCCTCAATGTACAGTGTTTGTGTTGTAGGTCTCAGATGAGGAGACTGCTGAAAGAGGATGGGGTTTTCTTGTTTATATCTGTTTTTTAAATGTGTGTGTCTTCATTTCAAATAAATATAAAGTTATATTGACCCCACACTGGCTACTTATTGCTATTTACGTATCTATAGATCTACATTGGGATTTCCTATCCTGTTTGAGCACTGGTTATCCAGATTTAGTGATCCTGAAAAGTTCCTATCCGGATCAGATTGATCCAATCTGATGTTGCTTTGAAAAACTGGCTCCAAAAGTAAGCTGGATTACGTGATCACAGATCACAAGAAAAGGATTACTAAATCCAGATCAAATTTATCCAGATTAAACCTTTTGAACAGGTTTCAACTGTATATCCATTATACCAGTGTTTCCCAACCCTGTTCCTGAAGGCACACCAACAGTACACATATTCAACCTCTCCCTAATCAAACACACCTGAATCAACTCATCAGAACATCAGAAGAGACTCAAAAACCTTAAATGAATGGGTCAGATAAGGGAGACATCCAAAATATGTACTGTTGGTGTGCCTTCAGGAACAGGGTTGGGAAACACTGCATTATACCATCAGTAAAACAACAGATTTAATGTTGGACTAAAACATTTGCACAGTACTGTACGTGTTGAATATCTGTGTGTGTGTGTGTTTCAGGGTTCATCAGGCCGGACGCGAAGCTTCTCTCTTCTTCCTCACCTTCCTCCGTCTTCCTCTCCGGCGTCTCAGAGACATCTTCCTCATCTTCCTCCTCCTCATCATCTTCCTCATCACGGGCCTTCCAGCAACATCGTCACCATCACACACCACAAATCACCCGCTGCTGCCCGCCGTGCCAAAGACCAGTACCCAGAGCGCCTGCTGGAGGTCAAAGAGGTCAGACACACATACATACTGCACACACACACACACACACACACACACACACACTGCTTGTTCATAAAGCACACATACATAATATACACACACGCACATATAGATGGTACACACACTATGTGCACACACAAAGACGGTACACACACATATACTGAACACTCGCATACTAAACATGCATAATGCACACACACATACTACACACACACATACCACACACACATACTAAACATGCATAATGCACACACACATACTACACACACACACATAGTGCAAACACATACCACACACACATACTAAACATGCATAATGCACACACACACACACTACAAACACACATATAATGAACACACAAACTAAACACACACTACACATAAATAATGCACACACACACATACAGAATGTGCACACACAAAGATGGTACACACACACACACACACTCACACATATATATTAAATATATATAATGCACACACACACATACTACTACACACATACTAAACATGCATAATACACACACACACACACACACTACAAACACACATATGATAAACACGCATACTAAACACACACTACACATAAATATTGCACAAACTCATACAGAATGTGCACACACACACATTATGTACATACACAAACATAGATGGTACACACACACCACACATATAATGCACAGACACATACTGCACACACACATACAGAATGTGCACACACACAGATGTGCACATACATAATACTCACACATACTACACACACACAGGGTCTGAACGACAGCACTGAAGCTTGGTTTGAAGGCTGCTCTGGTGATCATGTGACAGACGAGGTAATGATGTTTCAGCTGACGCAAGACTTTAATTCTCTAATGATGTTCTGGCACAGAAATAAAGACCCACAGATCAAACTGACACACTTCAGATGAGGAGACACACACATACACTCGCGCTCAAGAAAAGAGAAGCTGCAGAGCACAGCAGAACACATTCATGCGTTCGCCAAACACTGAGAGAAGATTTCTCCAGCACATCTCTAATCATAATAGTTTTAATAACTCATCTCTAATAATTGATTTCTCTTCGTCATGATGACAGTAAATAATATTAGTGTAGATATTCTTCAAGACACTAGTATTCAGCTTAAAGTCACATTTAAAGGCTTCACTAGGGTAATTAGGGTAAGGTTAGGGTAATTAGGCAAGTCATTGTATAACAGTGGTTTGTTCTGGAGACGAGTTAAACTAGGGAACTAATAATATTGAGCTTAAAATTATTTTAAAAAAGAAATAATAATAATATTGAGGTTAAAATTATATATATATATATATATATATATATATATATATATATATATAAAAAATAATATTAAGGTTAAAATTATATAAAAAAAATAATAATAATAATATTGAGGTTAAAATTATGAAAAAAAGTATAATATTAAGGTTAAAATTATATTAAAAAAATAATAATATTGAGGTTAAAATTATAAAAAAAAATAATATTAAGGTTAAAATTATAATAAAAAAAAATAATAATAATATTGAGGTTAAAATTATATTAAAAAAATAATAATAATAATATTGAGGTTAAAATTATTTTAAAAAATTATAATATTAAGGTTAAAATTATAAAATAATAATAATAATAATAATATTGAGGTTAAAATTATAAAAAAAATAATAATATTGAGGTTAAAATTATAAAAAAAATAATAATAATATTGAGGTTAAAATTATAAAAATAATAATAATATTGAGGTTAAAATTATAAAAAAAAATAATAATAATATTGAGGTTAAAATTATTAAAAAAATAATAATTATATTGAGGTTAAAATTATTAAAAAAATAATAATAATATTGAGGTTAAAATTATTAAAAAAAATAATAATAATATTGAGGTTAAAATTATAAAAAAAATAATAATATTGAGGTTAAAATTATAAAAATAATAATTATATTAAGGTTAAAATTATTAAAAAAAATAATAATAATATTAAGGTTAAAATTATAAAATAATAATAATAATAATAATATTGAGGTTAAAATTATAAAAAAAATAATAATATTGAGGTTAAAATTATAAAAAAAATAATAATAATATTGAGGTTAAAATTATAAAAATAATAATAATATTGAGGTTAAAATTATAAAAAAAAATAATAATAATATTGAGGTTAAAATTATTAAAAAAATAATAATTATATTGAGGTTAAAATTATTAAAAAAATAATAATAATATTGAGGTTAAAATTATTAAAAAAAATAATAATAATATTGAGGTTAAAATTATAAAAAAAATAATAATATTGAGGTTAAAATTATAAAAATAATAATTATATTAAGGTTAAAATTATAAAAAAAATAATAATATTAAGGTTAAAATTATAAAAAAAAAAAATAATAATATTTATATTGAGGTTAAAATTATAATTTTTTTTTATAATATTAAGGTTAAAATTATATAAAAAAATAATAATAATAATAATAATATTGAGGTTAAAATTATTAAAAAAAAAATTATAATATTAAGGTTAAAATTATAAAAAAATAATAATAATAATATTGAGGTTAAAATTATATATATAAAAAAATAATAATATTGAGGTTAAAATTATTAAAAAATAATAATAATAATATTGAGGTTAAAATTATATATAAAAAAATAATAATATTGAGGTTAAAATTATAAAAAAATAATAATAATAATATTGAGGTTAAAATTATATATAAAAAAATAATAATATTGAGGTTAAAATTATAAAAAAATAATAATAATAATATTGAGGTTAAAATTATATATATAAAAAAATAATAATATTGAGGTTAAAATTATTAAAAAATAATAATAATAATATTGAGGTTAAAATTATATATAAAAAAATAATAATATTGAGGTTAAAATTATAAAAAAATAATAATAATAATATTGAGGTTAAAATTATTAAAAAATAATAATAATAATATTGAGGTTAAAATTATATTAAAAAAATTATAATATTGAGGTTAAAATTATAAAAAAAAATAATAATATTGAGGTTAAAATTATATTAAAAAAATTATAATATTAAGGTTAAAATTATAAAAAAAAAATAATAATATTTATATTGGGGTTAAAATTATAATTTTTTTTTATACTATTAAGGGTAAAATTATATATAAAAAAAAAATAATAATATTGAGGTTAAAATTATATATATTTTTTATAATATTAAGGTTAAAATTATATAAAAATAAAAATAATAATAATATTGAGGTTAAAATTATAAAAAAAAAATTATAATATTAAGGTTAAAATTATAAAAAAATAATAATAATAATATTGAGGTTAAAATTATAAATTAAAAAATTATAATATTGAGGTTAAAATTATAAAAAAAATAATTATATTAAGGTTAAAATTATAAAAAAAAATTATAATATTGAGGTTAAAATTATAAAAATAATAATTATATTGAGGTTAAAATTATAAAAAAATATATAATATTGAGGTTAAAATTATAAAAAAAATAATAATATTGAGGTTAAAATTATTTAAAAAATAAAAATAAAACCCACCCTCTCTATTTCAGAGGTCGCCACAGTGGAATGAACCACCAACTTATCCAGCATATGTTTTACGCAGCGGATGCCCTTCTAGCTGCAACCCATCACTGGGAAACACCCATACACACTCAATTTAGCTTACCCAATTCACCTATACCCCATGTGTTTGGGGGAAACTGGAGGAAACCCATGCCAACACGGGGAGAACATGCAAACTCCACACAGAAATGCCAACTGACCCAGCTGAGGCTCGAACCAGCGACCTTCTTGCTGTGAGGCGATCGTGCTACGCCAATGAGACGCCCATGCGCATTTCAAAGTCTTTAACTCCGTATTTGCTGTGAACTGATGATAACGGTGTGTTTTGTGCAGGTCATGAGCCAGGCTGAGGGCCAGCAGAAGAGTCTGGTGCAGTCCATCGAGTGTCTGCCGACGCGGGGGTCCGTCTCGTGTCTGGATCAGGACCTGCTGCTGCTGAAGGCCACGTCTGCAGCCACGCTGAGCTGCCTCGGAGAATGCCTGACTATATTACAGCAGAGCGCCGGACACAACAACAGCAGCAGCAGCAGCGCTCCAGCCGCTCACAACCGCGGTGAGTCCAATGCGGACAGCCAGCAGAGCGACGCGGCCAAAGATCAGGGCTCAGAGCTCGACTGCGGCCCCTGCCCCTACCTCACGGGGCCCATGCAGATTAACGTGTGCAATAAATGCTGTTGAAGGGCTGTTTCGCATGCATGTTCACCGTTTGTGTGAGCTCATCTGTATTTCCGCTCTTGGTTTGTTCATTCAGTTCCGTGCCTGATTGTGTCATTTGTATTTGTGCGTTTGGTTTTAGCGTCCCCTTAATGCATGATCAGTGTGAGTGTTGGGAATCTGCTTTTCAATGCTGGATGAACCACATGCCAAAGAAACACACAGGTGCCTCCAACCCATTGTGGTGGATCCAAGCGTTCAGATCGACCCTGACATGGACTCAGGTGCTCCACGTGCTTTTATTTTTGATTTTACGTTTCTGCGTTTTGGTTGATATTTTTGTTTAATGTTGATTCAAGAGCGAACTCTCCGATGCCACTGGACACGTTGGAGTCTTTCGGACTTGAGAGCTCAAAGACTGACCTGAATGTTGTATTTTTTATGATTTCTGAATGCTGTTCTGCAGATCTCAGGTTCTGTTTCCTTTTCTTTAATGAGAACTCTTTCATTTCAGCCGGTTTAATGCTGTTTCTTCAGTTTTGTAAAGTATTTTCTCTTTTCTCCGAGAGCAAAAAGAGCTTGTTCTTCTCTTGCCTTGACTGCTTCACATTGAGGTGAAAATGGACTGAAGCCGATTGCTCCGAGTGTTCTGGAAATGAATGAAATGAAATTAAAAATCCTGAGTTCGGACACCTTTAATCTCTGGCTGAGCTCTGTTGTGGGCTGGCTATATTTATAAGGGGGGTGTGGCTATGGATGGGTGGAGTTTTGGCTAGGGTGGGGCTGTGAGTGGCTGGTGTTGTGAATTGTGTGGACTCTTGGCTGGAGCACGGCTATAAACTAGGGTTGGGTTGATAGACGATGCCATCGTCCATCGCAGATGGCCGATAGACATCACGATGCTGAGCCGACATCGCAATCCTCCACTCCGCCCCCATCGAAAAATACACACGGCCCCGTTTACACTAACACGTCTTAGATTTAAAATGGCGAAAGAACGAAAACGATCCACATCCACACTGGTGTTCACCTAGTATTTCTGATAAGCCCTCCTTCCACACTATACCGCTGAGAACGCACATCATGTGACCACACACACACTGTCATGTGCTCAAGACAGCAGGTCCAGGCAGTCAGTGGGTCAGTACACTGCTTCAATCTTTCACTTTCACGCTTGTACTTAGTAATTTTAGTGTAAACCTCAGATACTGTTGGTTGGTTCCTGTTGGTTGTGCAACTTTTAAACCATCCAAGATTGTGGACGCCATTATAACGCCACAGATCACTCTGCCTATTCATGCCAGAGTCCTGCAGAAAAAGTGACTGACAGCTGGTCATTTGTTTGTAGCTTATCTTTATTTATTTATGATTTGGTGATGGGTAAAACTAAGACCATGTGGGTCAGGTAGTTGAAATGGTTGACGACAAATAATTCGTTATGAATTAAATAATTATTCATAAATAATTAATTCACCGCCGCCTATGACGACGATGCCATCATCCATCGCGATGTTTCACATTAGACATCGTACGATGCCAAATTAGTCAACATCGCCCAACCCTACTATAGACCCTTTCACATTTCCGGATTTCTCAGTAGCTGAAGGCGTCATCGCGTCATGGGTAAACTTAGAGCACAGAGAATGGGAGAGTACAACTAAATATTTTACAATCCTATTAGCTAAATTACAATACAAGGAAAAACTCCACAATGGAAAAAAAATAGTGTGATGCTATGTTCACACCAGACGCGGCACGCGCGGATAAATCACGGTATTCGCGAGTACGTAAACATTTTGAGTTTACTCGCTTCATTCGCACGTTAAATCCGCTTCATTTACGCATCAAATTCATTTCACAATAGTCGCAGATTCGCATCATGGGCAGGGCTTCATGTTAAAAGGCTAACATGGAGGTCATTGAGATAGTAGCTGTGCATTATGTGCTTTAGGAAGGCTGAAAAATAGCGTATATTCATTTGGCGCCGGGTGTAACAGCTCTGTGAGGTCATCAACTCCTTCAGAATCTGTACCTGGATGATGGAGGCTTTCAGCGGTGCTTCCGACTGATCCGAGCCCAGTTTGATGAGCTGTTGTCCGGTGTCGGCAAGACGATTTTCCCCTCAGGAAACCAACAACAGGCGCTACGTCATAATCACGCCCTTCAAGAGAAAGGTCCTGATTGGTTAACGCTGAAGTTCAGATTTTCCTACTCGAGTGATTTGTGTGAAATGTGCGATATGCACGCTAACCATCTCGCGCTGCCTCATTTGCACAAATCGCGTCATTCGTGCAGCCTCATTCACGTGTATCGAGCCGCAGGATGTCTATTCACGGTGTTGACTTAACATTGACTTAACATGTAAATCACTCACACTTGATGCTTGACTGGGCAAGGCTATTTGGTGTGGGAGTCTCTTTTAAGGGCAGGACTCTGAGAGGGCGAGGCACTAGTAGGGGCGGGGCTGTGAGTGGGTGTTGTTGTGAAAGGGCAGCACTCTAGCACACTAAAAATGATATGACATTTGTGACCCATTTACTGCTCTGCATTGTGAATGGGTGGGTTTCTATTAGGGGGCGGGACTGTGAGTGGGTGTGGATCTAATAGAGGAGGAGCTGTGACTGCATGGTGTTAAGAGTGGGTGTGGCTTTACTGGGGTGGGACTGAGTGGGCGGAGATCTAACATGGGTGGAGCTGTGAGTGGATGGTGTTGAGTGGGCAGTGCTGTACTAGGGGGTGGGACTGTGAGTGGGTGTGGATCTAACATGGGTGGAGCTGTGACTGCATGGTGTTAAGAGTGGGCGTGGCTCTACTAGGGGGTGGGACTGTGAGTTTGCGTGGATCTAACATGGGTGGAGCTGTGACAGCATGGTGTTAAGAGTGGGCGTGGCTCTACTAGGGGGTGGGGCTGTGAGTGGGCGTGGATCTAACATGGGTGCAGCTGTGACTGCATGGTGTTAAGAGTGGGCGTGGGTGTACTAGGGGGTGGGACAGAGTGGGCGGAGATTTAACATGGGTGGAGCTATGAGTGGATGGTGTTGAGTGGGCATTGCTGTACTAGGGGGTGGGACTGTGAGTGGGTGAGATCTAACATGGGTGGAGCTGTGACAGCATGGTGTTAAGAGTGGTCGTGGCTCTACTAGGGGGTGGGACTGTGAGTGGGCGTGGATCTAACATGGGTGCAGCTGTGACTGCATGGTGTTAAGAGTGGGCGTGGGTGTACTAGGGGGTGGGACAGAGTGGGCGGAGATTTAACATGGGTGGAGCTATGAGTGGATGGTGTTGAGTGGGCAGTGCTGTACTAGGGGGTGGGACTGTGAGTGGGTGAGATCTAACATGGGTGGAGCTGTGACAGCATGGTGTTAAGAGTGGTCGTGGCTCTACTAGGGGGTGGGACTGTGAGTGGGCGTGGATCTAACATGGGTGCAGCTGTGACTGCATGGTGTTAAGAGTGGGCGTGGCTGTACTAGGGGGTGGGACTGTGAGTTGGCGTGGATCTAACATGGGCGGAGCTGTGACTGCATGGTGTTAAGGCTGGGCATGGCTCTATAGGGGGTGGGACTGTGAGTGGGTGTGGATCTAATAGGGGCGGAGCTATGAGTGGATGTGTCAAGAGTGGGCATGGCTCAACTAGGGGCCAGACTGTGAGCGGGTGTGTATCTAATAGGGGTGGAGCTGTGAGTGGATGGTGTTGAGAGTGGGCGGGGCTGTGAATGGGCGGTTCTCTGACATAAGCAGGGCTGCAGTTCCTAACAAGAGGGAAACACCAATCAGGTAAATACACATTCAGTGTTTTGTTTGGTTTTATGGCATGATCTGTTTGTTTCTCATCACAATGATCAATCAGAACTCTAAACGTGGTTCTGTTCTGATCTGTGCATGATTGTTTTTCTGCATGGTCTGTTGGATGCGTTCTACTACAGCTGTCTTTATTTATATTACTGTTATTCATTCAAAGTGATGCTGGATGTTGTCAAATGTAGAGCTGATGTGGTGAGTTTTGCTCTGCATATTTTCTGCATATGTTTTCTATTTAAACTGGAGAAGATGTTAGTAAATCTATCTAGTGTCTTGGTTAAATTGTTGAATACTGTAAATAGTCACCACAAGAGATTTGATGTCAGTTTTATAAGGCCAGATGACTTCTGAAGAGTCTATTTAGCCTTTATCTCGTGCACGCTGAGATTAATTTTATACATTTTGTTAGGGAGGTCAGTTTAGTTTTATTTATTTTGTATTCATGCGACTACATATAATAAAATCTGTACATTTAAGTGCAGTGTATTTTGGATTAAAAAACAACAAGCAGATGGTCATAGTGAATATTTTTTTCATTAACTGCTACAAGAATAGTACATATTAGTAGTACTATATTATCCCTAGACCTAAAGTCATAACTACCTAAACATAAGTTATCTAAAGCTTTAAGGGCCACAATATATTTAGATTTTTTTTTTAATACAAAAAGTCTCAGAGACAGATTATATTCATATCTCAGTTCTGTGATAGGTTGTACATGGCTGAAAGTAATGGATAAACGTGACATCTGCTGATCAGAAATATTATGAGAACAGATGCCAAGTTCATCCAGCCCTGATGATGCATTGATCATGCCAATTTATGCAATGAAACCAATTTATAAACTGTTTCTGCATCTCTAAAAGAGCTTAAAGACCCTTTCAAAACACACTGAACTGCTGCCAGACTCTCTGTTTTCAATGCAACCAATATCATTATTTATATTGATGTTAAATATCTGCAGAGTTCTTCATATGGAGGGCAAAGCAGCATGTGCTGTTTGTATTGAAAGGTGCCCCCCACATGAAAAAAATACTATAGTAATTTAAAATAAATTCTACAGTGTTTATTATCCATACTATAGTACACTGTATTACACTGTATGTGTTATAGTATTTACATTTGTAGTATTAACTATTAGATAAACTGTGATAAATACTGTGGTATACTTTAGTTTTTATTTAGTATAATATACCCTACAGTTGTAGTACAGTAGTGGGTCATTTGTTTATATTACTAAAGTTGTTGTGTTACCATAGCAACTATAGAATCACAACAACAGATTAATTCAACTACGTTACTATAGTTGTTTTGTTACCATAGCAACTGTAGTCATCACAACAGATTCATTCAAGTGCTTGACAATAGTTGCTGTTACCATAGCAACCATAAAATCACCACAACAGACTTATTCAAGTACTTGACTATATTTCTTGTTACCATAGCAACTGTAGAATCACCACAACAGATTAATTCAAGTACTTTACTATAGTTGTTGTGTTACCATAGCAACTATAGAATCACCACAACAGATTCATTCCAGTACTTGACTATAGTTCTTGTTACCTTAGCAACTGTAGAATCACCACAACCGATTAATTCAAGTATGTTACTATAGTTGTTGTTACCATAGCAACTATAGAATCACCACAACAGATTAATTCAAGTACGTTATTATAGTTGTTTTGTTACCATAGCAACTATAAAATTACCTCAACTGATTCATTCAAGCACTATACTAAAGTTGTTGTTACCATAGCAACTAAAGATTCACCACAACAGACTCTTTCAAGTACCTTACTATAGTTCTTGTTACCATAGCAACTAAAGAATCACCACAACAGATTCATTCATATACCTTGTTACTATAGCAACTATAGAATCACCATAACAGATTCGTTCAAGTACGTTACTATAGTTGTTGTTACCATAGCAACTATAGAATCACCACAAACGATTAGTTCAAGGACGTTACTATAGTTCTTGTTACCATAGCAACTATAGAATCACCTCATTAGATTAATTCAAGCACTTGAATATAGTTCTTGTTACCATAGCAACTATAGAATCACCACAACAGATTAGTTCAAGTATGTTACTATAATTCTTGTTACCATAGCAACTATAGAATCAGCACAACAAATGAAATCCAGTATGTTACTTTAGTATGGTTCAAAAACACTAGTATTTACTGTAAATGACTACAGTATTGTATCATGTGGGTGTGCTGAAAATACCGCTGTAACCAGCCTGATATGTTTTGGCTGATTGTTTTCCTCCACAGTTGTGTTGTATTTGGGTATCAGGCTGGTGTCCTCTGTGTTTTCAGCAGGATGATCAGCGCTGATGGACTGATTGATCTGATTTTGGGTTTGACGTCATGTGTGACTGCTGACCGCGGGTCATGTGCTCTTCATTCCCGCAGATAATGCTCCTGTATGGACCGTCCCAAAGTCGCCTTCAGGAGAACTTCTGAGGAATGGTGGCGCTGCAAACCTGTGCTCCACAGAGCCCTCGCCCTCCTTCAGGAAGAAAAGCCTTCTGCAGAACACTGAGGTAAAACCTTGACTATTAATGACCATTAACATTAAGCTTGTGGAAAGATTTTTGAAAGAAGTCCTGTATGCTTATTACGGTTGTTTTATGTGACTAATAAACAATATTATTGTGAGATAACATTAAAATTCCAATAGTTTTTTCTTTGTGAATTCATAGTAGAATGTAATTTAATTTATTTAATGTCATTTTATTAAATAGCTGCAATGTAAAGCTGTATTTTTAGCATCAATACTACAATCTGCAGTGCCACAGAATCATAATATATCAATGCTATATAAATATATATCAATTTAATTCATGTTTATTTATATATGTGTATATATATGTGAATGCAGCTTAACATGGAAGTTCTAGTAAGAGAGTTTAGTTCAGTTTAGATCAGTTCAATGTGGTTTAAATTATTCTTATTATTATTCTTTGTTATAAAGCACCATTTTATTTTGTTGAAGGATATTATAGAAGTCTACATATTTCAAATGGCAATAAATTATGATTTTTTGGGGCCTTAATCTTTTGATATGTCCTCAAATCATTCTTGTTATAAATATATCTGATGAGATTTTTAGACAAATAAACTATCGTTGCATTGGATTATATAGAAATATATTAGTATTACTAAATAAATATATTTATTTAGTAGAAATATATGATAATCTATATTGTCTGCTTTGAAATAAAGCTCAAAATTACAAGTAAAAAATACAATGAAATTAAATATAATAGTTTTATTCTTATTTTATTACATAAAAATAAATGTGTATTTTTTTAAATGGTGTATTTGTCCTAGAGTGTGTAATTGATTCGTGTGTTTGGCTGCAGGATGGGATGGAGCTGATTTCTCCTGATGAGGAGGTGTTGGATTCAGATGATAACACTGAGGAGGATTTGGGAGTTCTGGAGGAGCAGCGGAGTGTCATTCTGCATCTGCTGTCTCAGCTCAAACTGGGCATGGACCTCACACGGGTGAAGATCACAACACACATCCCAGAAACAACAGCACAATCAGATTATACCACCCTTTCGCTTTACGTGACAGTGTCTTTAAGGGCTTTCACAATGCGCTAAACCTCAGTTATCATCCATAACAGAGCTTTAATGAATAAGGTCTGTTAATTGTATAGTCTGAGAAATGATGTCACTAAATAATTAGATTTTTAATCCTAGAGAAATTATTAGCAGAATGAAACCCCAAATTCCCACAGGAAAAAATAATATTGTCATTTATAGTAAACATTATAGTATTTTTGAATTATACTACTGTACAGCATTAAATTGATTCTGTAGTTTCTGTGGGAACAACAGCTACAATAATATAAACAATTGATCCAGTACTGTAAGTTCCACAACTATAGTGTGTATTACACTGCAGTACACTAAGGTATACTACAGAATTTATTACACTTTGTCAGTTTACTATTGTTAATACTACAGTATGCTGGAGCATTCATTAACAAAGTGTTGTAAATATTATATATAGTATAATACATTTTAATATAATGTGCTTCAAAACCACTATTACCATTACTATAGTATTGGTTACATGCTGAGCCATACTAAAGCAAATGACTTGGATTAATTGGTTGGTATGATTCTACAGTTGCTATGGTAACACAAGAACTAGTAAAGTATTTGATTAGATCTGTTGTGGTGATTCTACAGTTGCTATGGTAACACAACAACTAGTTAAGTATTTGAATGAATCTGTTGTGGTGATTCTACAGTTGCTATGGTAACACAACAACTAGTTAAGTATTTGAATGAATCTGTTGTGGTGATTCTACAGTTGCTTTGGGAACACAAGAACTAGTAAAGTATTTGAATGAATCTGTTGTGGTGATTCTACAGTTGCTAGGGTAACACAAGAACTAGTTAAGTATTTGAATGAATCTGATATGGTGATTCTACAGTTGCTATGGCAACACAACAACTATAGTAAAGTAATTGAAATAATTTGTTGTGGTGATTCTACAGTTGCTATGGTAACAACTATAGTAAATTATTTGAATTAATCTGTTGTGGTGATTCTACAGTTGCTATGGTAACACAGCAACTATAGTAAAGTACTTGAAATAATTTGTTGTGGTGATTCTACAGTTGCTATGGTAACAACTATAGTAAATTATTTGAATTAATTTGTTGTGGTGATTCTACAGTTGCTATGGTAAGACAGCAACTATAGTTAAGTACTTGAAATAATTTGTTGTGGTGATTCTACGGTTGCTATGGTAACAACTATAGTAAATTATTGTAATTAATCTGTTGTGGTGATTCTATAGATGCTATGGTAACAACTACTATAGTAAAGTACTTGAAATAGTCAGTTGTAGTGATTCTACAGTTGCTATGATAACACTAGAAGTTTAGTAAAGTATTTGAATTAATCTGTTGTGATGATCCTATAGTTGCTATGGTAACACTAGAAGTTTAGTAAAGTATTTGAATTAATCTGTTGTGATGATCCTATAGTTGCTATGGTAACACTAGAAGTTTAGTAAAGTATTTGAATTAATCTGTTGTGATGATCCTATAGTTGCTATGGTAACACTAGAAGTTTAGTAAAGTATTTGAATTAATCTGTTGTGATGATCCTATAGTTGCTATGGTAACACTAGAAGTTTAGTAAAGTATTTGAATTAATCTGTTGTGATGATCCTATAGTTGCTATGGTTACACAAGAGGTTTAGTAAAACACTTGAATTAATCAGTTGTGGTGATTCTGTAGTTGCTATGGTAAAACAACTATAATACTATAAACAAATGACCCGAACATGTCGTTTTCCACAACTGAAGAGTATATTACACTACAACTCACCACAGTTTACTGTAGTGAAATAAATAAAGCGTACTACAGTATTTATTACAGTTGATTAGTCTATATTTTAGTATGCTGGAGCATTCATAAACAACGTGTTGTAAATCTTATATAGACTTTATAATACACTTTACTATAGGATGCTTAAAAATTACTATAGTATGTTTTTTTAGATTAACTTCTGTGTGTGTTTTTGCGCAGGTTGTTCTTCCTACATTTATCCTGGAGAAGCGCTCGCTGCTGGAGATGTATGCGAACTTTATGGCTCACCCGGATCTGTTTCTGTCCATCTCTGCTGGCGTCACGGCGGAGGAGCGGATGGTGCGATTCGTGGAGTATTACATGACTGCCTTCCATGAAGGACGCAAAGGAGCCGTTGCCAAAAAACCCTACAACCCGGTGCTGGGCGAGACCTTCCGCTGCTCGTGGGCGGTGCCTCCAGACAGAGTCCACCCTCTGAGGACTCCAGGGGCAGGGCCCAAGGAGACGGCCGATCAGGAGGGTGTGGGGGCGGAGTCAGATTGTTACAGGGTGCATTTTGTGGCGGAGCAGGTTTCCCATCATCCTCCGGTGTCTGCGTTTTACTGTGAGTGTGTGGAGAGAGGGATGTGTGTCAACACACACGTCTGGACCAAGAGCAAGTTCATGGGCATGTCTGTCGGAGTCTCCATGGTGGGAGAAGGTGGGTGAGGCTCGCTTTATCTATTATTGATTATTTTTGAATTTTGTCTAAAAATAATATTCTGAATATTAATCATTTTCGTTTAATAACTGTGAAAAGGTAAGTAAGTAGTACATTAAACATGAAATTTTGAAATAATCTTTTCTTTTAATTTTTTATTTTTTGTAATGAAATAAAAAAGGTTTAAATTAAACATTGTGATTTTATTCCTTTAAATCGTATTGTTTTTATTATCATTATTATTATTAAATGTAATGTTCTTACAATTATACATTTTATCTGTGAATTTATGTTGGACTTTATTACATTTATTTTCTATTTTGTCTGAACTTTTTGTTTAGAAATTTGGAAATTTGGTTTAGAAATAATTTTCCACTTGTTTTTTTCTGAATTTAATAACAGTGTAAAGGTAAGTACTATATTGAATTAAACAGTACAGTTGAAGTCAGAATTATTAGCCCCCCGGTTTATTTTTTCAACACATTTCTAATCATAATAGTTTTAATAATTCATCTCTAATAACTGATTTATTTTCTCTTTGCCATGATGAGAGCACATAATATACGACTAGATATTCTTCAAGACACTAGTATTCAGCTTAAAGTGACATTTAAAGGCTTAACTAGGTTAATTAGGTTAACTAGGCAGGTTAGGGGTATTAGGTAAGTCATTGTATAATGATGGTTTGTTCTGTTGACTATCTAAAACAAATTATCTTAAAGGGGCTAATAATATTGAGCTTAAATTGGGTTCAAAACTGCTTTTATTCTAGCCGAAATAAAACAAATAAGACTTTCTCCAGAAGAAAAAATATTATCAGAAATTACTGTGAAAATTTCGTTGCTCTGTTCAACATAATTAGGGAAATATTTCAAAAAGAAAAAAAAATAATTCTGACTTTAACTGTACATTTTAAAGAGCGAGATCTTTTTCTTGTTTTTGTCTTCACAGTGTTTTTTTTATTTTAACGATTCTTTTTTTAACATCAACTTTTTTGTACTGAAATAAAAGGTCAAATAAAAGGTTTAGTTAAAGTTACAACTCTTATAATTTTAGCCACAGACATTGTGATTTTATTGATTTTATTTTTATTCTAAGTATTACATGCTAATATAACATCTGTATGCACTTGTGTACTTCAACATTTGTGAAATTAGAGGCTGAATCGTCTAGTTTCTTAAAACTATATGCTCATATCTTATCAGTGAAATTATATTGGTTATTATTACATTTATTTAGTATTCTGGTCTCAACTTAAACAAATGCTGTTTTTATTTCTAAAGTGAAAAGTTGCAGTGAGGTCAGATGAGCCACTTAAAATTAAGAGAATTCTAGTATTATTATTCATAAGAGTAATATATTAAGTTATTATAATAATAACAATAATAACTGCATGTATTTGCATTTTAAATATCATAAAAAACCAACAGTGGAGTCATCTAATGTCAGTCTGTACTGTTATTTTATTTCACTACAATGATTTTCAAGATAAATTAAGATAAATTCAATTAACTTTAACATTTAGCATGTACAAACATCATCAAATATATAGTTTAAATATTACTAATATGTTTAAATATATTTATTATTATAATTAAAATGTGAATATTTGCATACACTTCTGATCGCACTAATTAACATCCGTCATACTAAAACATATGGTAACACTTTAGATTAAGGGTCCAAAGTAATGCATTAATTAATGGTTAATTAGTTCACAATTAAGCATAAGTTTAAATAAAAGCACTAGTAAAAACATTCATTTATTCTGAGCCACAAAAATATTCATCTCACATATTAGAAATGATTGGAATTTATAATTTGCAGCGTATGTAATTATGAACACAAGCACATATAAGAGCAGATTATGTGGTTATTTCCTCACTGACATGCATCACGGGATGGTCAGATGTGAAGCTGAATGTGTGTAGTGTTTCCTCCTCAGGTGTGTTGTACCTGCGGGATCATGGCGAGGAGTACGTGTTCACTTTCCCCAGCGCGTTCGCCCGCTCCATCCTCACTGTGCCCTGGGTGGAGCTCGGCGGAAAGGCCACCATCAGCTGCGCCAAGAGCGGATACTCGGCCAGCGTCACCTTCCACACCAAACCCTTCTACGGCGGGAAACTGCACAGGTCAATCAAGCTTTAACACATCATGATTATAAACATCACTGCAGAGTATGCATGGGCCGGTATAAGATTCTGATGGTATGATAAGCTTGGCTAAAAATATGACAGTATTACAGTATTATGATTACTGCTCTAAACTAAGTTCTTTTTAAATGTCTGGTTAAAAAACTACATCTTTTTTAACAATAAATTAGTAACAGTGAAGTGCTTCATGCTAATATCAAAGATAAGTATTCAGAAATGATGATGGTGAGTCTGTGTTTCAGGGTGAGCGCAGAAGTGAAGCAGAACTCCAGCGGGACGGTGGTGTGTAAAGCTCAGGGCGAGTGGAACGGGACGCTGGAGTTCACATACAGCAGCGGAGAAACCAAAGTCATCGACACTACAAAACTGCCCGTCATCAGGAAGAGGATTCGACCCGTGGAGAAACAGAGCCGCCGCGAGTCCAGGTGAGACTCACAGACACACACTGCTCTTATCCGATCACAAATACTGTAAAATACTCAAATATTAGTGCAATTTAAAATAGCTGATTTTTATCAGAATATAACTTAAGGTTTCATTTATTTTAGTTGATTCAAAGTTTATAAAACAACAAGGACGAACATTTTTGGACATCATTACTTCAGTTTCCAGTGTCACATGATATTCCAGAATTCACTCTAATTTGATGATCAAGAAACATTTATGATTGTTTTATGAAAAAATGAACATACATTTTTCACAATTCTTTCATTTAAAGGTTTATATATATATTTACATTTACATTTAGTCATTTAGCAGACGCTTTTATCCAAAGCGACTTACAAATGAGGACAAGGAAGCAATTTACACAACTATAAGAGCAGCAGTGAACAAGTGCTATAGACAAGTTTCAGGTGTGTAAAGTCTAACAAGCTAAGCATTAAGATATATATATATATATATATATATATATATATATATATATATATATATATATATATATATATATATATATATATATATATATATATATATATATTATAAATATAGATATATATTATAAATATAGATATATTATAAATATAGATCAATTTTTGATATCCTTTTGATAAATTTTATATATCCTTGTTTAATAAAAGTATTATTAGCATTTTTTCTAACTTCAGTAATACTTCACCACCATTTTCCTAATATTTAAGGCATCAAAACAGTTTTTACCCCTTTTTAAGGCACACATTAATTGGAAAAAAACATAATTGTTAATATATATTACAATTGAAGTCAGAATTATTCGCCTTTTTTGATTTTTTTTTTTTATATATTTCCCAAATAATGTTTAACAGAGCAAGGAAATTTTCACAGTATGTATTAATATGTAATAATATTTTTTCTTCTGGAGAAAGTCTTATTTGTTTTATGTATTTGCCTAATTACTCTAACTTGCCTAGTTAATTAACCCAGTTAAGCCTTTAAATGTCACTTTAAGCTCTATAGTCTAATATTATTTACTGTCATCACGGCAAAGATAAAAGAAATCAGGTATTAGAGATGAGTTATTAAAACTATTATGATTAGAAATGTGCTGAAGAAATCTGCTCTCCATTAAACAGAAATTGGGGAAAAAAATAAACAGGGGGGCTAATAATTCTAATATATATATATATATATATATATATATATATATATATATATATATATATATATATATATATATATATAAATATATATATATAAATATATATATATAAATATATATATATATATATATATATATATATATATATATATATATATATATATATATATATATATATATATATATATATATATATATATATATATTACACATACATGAGCAATATCACACACTTGTAGCAGTGCGATATGGCTGTATGTCAGCACTGGTGGGAAGCTAAGGCACACCTCCCACCAGTGCTGACATACAGCCATATTGCACTGCTACAAGTGTGATATTGCGTTTATACAACAGTTCGACGGCACAATTGTGTGTGTAAAAAAGAAAATCAAACACAGAGAGTCTAAAAACGTATGAGGAACTACTTTTATCTGCCATTCATTCACATCTGCAGCTGACGTCAGAACAGCAGAAGCTGTTACTAATTCACCAACGTCACTTTAGAGCTAGTGTTTGAATGATTCTCTAGCGTAATGTCTATAGTGATGTCAAAACAGCTGATTTTGCTGACACTTTAAGATTACAAGGCTGAACAGCATGAAATGCCATCAGTCTACAGAGACATCTCCTTACAGTATCAGTGTTACAGTCTACTCTGAGGCAATCAGGATATCACAATAATTAAGCCCGAAAAAAGCAGTGCAATGTCTACCAGATTGCTGTTGTGTTTGCGATAAGGAAAAACGTTAAACATATGCGGGCATTTCTTTTTTCTTCCTGCCAACACACAATCCTGATATGAGAGTCCCATCCACAATTATATGGTATAAACACAGCACTACAACATACAAAAGAGAGAGAGATCGACTTAGAATATCACTTACCAGTTTAATAATGATTTGATCAGCTGTAGTCAGAAATTAGGCTGTTTTAATCTTCTAATGATGAAAACGTCAACCGTCTTTGGTCTACTCAGTATAGCAGGCTAATGGCTGCCGACGCGCTCTCTCAGAAATTGTAAATATTTTAAAATAGGCTCTATTTTTATATATAAACTGCAGAGTTGCAATCTAAACAACTACATTCTCGACTAAAAAAGCCTCAAAAGTACATTATGTTGTCCAACAGCTGCAATATTTGTCAAACTGTAGAGTGTCCTCTGCTTGTTGCTGACTGTATGTGGGCGGAGTAATACAGGTGAAGAGACCTTTGTGTGCTGTTACTGGAAAAATATCACACGGCTATCAGATTCAATAACCAGACAGAACTGTTGTATAACTGTTGTAAATATGTATATATGTATATATATATGTATGTATGTGTATATGTTTGTATGTGTATATGTATATGTATATATGTATATGTGTATGTATATATATATATATATATATATATATATATATATATATATATATATATATATATATATATGTGTATATATATATATATATATATATATATATATATATATATATATATATATATATATATATATATATATGGTATGTTTTTTTAAGATATTGATATTGTGCTGATGTGTGTGTTTTGGAGCTCAGGCGTCTCTGGCAGCACGTGACTGAAGCGCTGAAGGAAGGAAACGTGGATCTGGCCACTGAACACAAGCATCTGCTGGAGGAGGACCAGCGCTCAGAGGAGAAACAGAGAGCTGCAGACAACATGCCCTGGACCCCCAAATACTTCAGCAAAGAGGTGAATAATACATATATCAATACTACTGCAACAGACCCAAGTGAAAAATACTACAGTGTTTTTGAATTATACTCTATATATTGTTGTCTTTACAACATACCCAGCATACTGTAGTATTAACTATAGTGAACTGATAAACTGTAATAAATACTGTAGTATAATTTAGGTTTTACTACAGTAAACTGTGGTGTATTGTAGTATAGTATGCCTTATAGTTGTAGAAAACTATTATATTGGGTCATTTGTTTTATATTATAGTTGTTTTGTTACCATAGCAACTACAGAATCACAGCAACAGATTAATTCACTATAAATGCTTCAGAAACGTAGTATTTACTATAGTATATGCAGCGCTCTAATTGAGGGTTGGCATCCCCCTTATGGAAAAAAAAATGACAAAAAAACACCACCCCCTCTTACCATCCCCTTTAGATTAACAACAGTGAGTGTAATGTAAAACTTACCATGCAAATTAAATATTAAAATTCTCTATTTATGTTAATTTATGACTTATTTAAACAACGACGATTGACCAATCAGAACTCAGTATTGTAATAAGGCGCCACACTCAATAGCAATACAGTTCATTGCGTCATTTTGTGTGATCGTTTGAGTGCACAGAGCAGCTCAGATGCAACTTTTTACATTCTTTGAAAAGAAGAGAACAGAAAGTATGATGTTTAGTTGTTTAATATTAGATATGCATGCTGTACCTGCCATGCATAACTGCATTTTAGAGCAGTTTAGGTGGCTTGATGCGTGTGTAACTTAGGCTGTTGTATATTCACTGTTAAACAGTTAACAGGCCTTGCTAACATTTACTTTAGTGACCAAGTTTTGCCGTTAATATCTAAGTTACAGCAGATTCTAGGTTCCCTGTTTCTAAAATGAACCGTCATTATTATCCCTAACATCAGAACACAGATGATGTTTTAGAATCACTGTTGTCTAAATGTTGCTCCGTTTTCTTGAAAATGCTTCCAAACAGCTCAGCCCCTCTACATCTCCATACCGTGTTTTGTTTATGAATGAATCTTGAGCTTTGATATGAGACAATAGCTATGTTTGAAGATGCACATAAAAAAGCTTGATGGAAACGCCAAGATGAGCATACATTTTGAAAATGCACATAAAAAAAACATATGCGCATAACTGAGTAGGATAAACTTTTTAATCAATAAGAAAAGATGTGCATAAACTGCGCTGGAAACACTTTTACTGAACAAATTCCAGTATGCGCATTTAAAAAGGTCATGTGATTTTGTTATAAGAGATCATGTGATGATAAAAGTGTGTGAGTGGACAAACCAGCAGGCTAAACACATTGTAAAACATCTGAAACGTTGTTTTAGTCATTCTAAAACGCCTTAATTCAGTAAGACATTTGTGAATGAATCAGCTGTTCAGACTACTCAATTTTAACTGTTTACACTTAGATATTGTTTGACAACTGTTAGCAGGTTTGGCATGCTGTCCCGGGAGTGAACCCTGAGCTCGGAGATAGGTGAGCCCAGGGCTCCTGCCTGATCCATAGAGCATATGAGGGGAGTACGAGATCGGTGGTTCTCGAGAGCTCCCCATGGTAAAGGAAGAAAGGAGGAGAAGGGGTGGATGGGGGTTTCTTCGGAAAACGAAGATAGAGAGTAGTTCTAGCTAGGCTACTTATAGTGAGTTGGGGTTAATCTGATTGGCTAACTAGTGAATGTAGATGAGTGCCCAGCTGCAGTCAATCATATCACGTGCTCCTCTCGAAATTAGTTTGTGAAACTTCACTAAATGAATCATTCAGTGACAAAGACGTTGACTTGACTCCACCTACTGGCGGTTTTAGTTCCAAATCTCATGACATTGTTATTATTAAACAAATTGCATTCATGCCGCCTCCTACACCTTGTTAAACAATTTATAAATGAACAGTAAATTTATCTAAATGCTAACTTTGTTTTGTTTTCTTTGCCATCTTTGTTGTGTCGAGAGGAATTTTGTTGATTTAATCTGATTGTAAGATATTCTTCCTGATATTATTTCAGTTTATATAAAAACGCTCATGTAGTTGGGCCACTTAAGGTAAACAAAGTGTTGTAAGTTTAATTTATATTCAGTCAATCAAACAGTTGCTGGTATCAAAGACTTACATTATCAGTTAATTAATTGTCTCTTTTAACTTCATGATTTTCTTATGATGCTTAAGATTGTTAATGATTAGTTAATGATTCAATTCAATTCCCCTTTATTTGTATAGCGCTTATACAATGTAGATTGTGTCAAAGCAGCTTCACATAAAAGGTCACAGTAAATAGGAACAGTGTAGTTCAGTTTGTAGTGTTTAAGTTCAGCTCAGTTCAGCTCAGTTCAGTGTGGTTTAATAATCACTACTGAGAGTCCAAATACTGAAGAGCAAACCCAACGATGCGCAGCTCTACAGATCCTGAACCATGCAAGCCAGTGGCGACAGCGGAGAGGGAAAAAAAACTTCACTAATGGCGGAAGTGAAGAAAAAAAACCTTGAGAGAAACCAGGCTCAGTTGGGCACGACCATTTTAATTTCTCCGCTGGCCAAACGTCTTGTGCAGAGCTGCAGTCTCAGTGGCGGAGGCTGGAAGCTGGCCTCAGCGGAGACTCGTCTGTCTCTAGAGCATCACAGGAATCAATGATTGGTGGTTATCTTAAAAAAAAAAAGCTTTTTCTCAAATTAAAAATGTATTAGAGCTATTTTGTTATCATTGTGTGTGTATCTACAGGACAACCAACCCACACCAACCCTCGTACCATCCCCCTTGAATTGTTTTAACAATTTGACCACTGAGTATATGTATGTATATATTATTTGTTAATATTTTTTTAATGAATCAGAAATGTAATGTTTTGTCTGTCTTCAGGATGAAGGATGGGTCTACAGAAACCCGCTGTGGAAAACACACTGAGATTAATGACAAACTGCCGATCGGACAAACACAGGGACTGAAAACAATCTGGAGCCACATGCTGGACTATAATGATGCATCACACGCTATACTGTACAGAAATCAATATGTGTATATATGAAAACACAGACACCTAGAGAAGACCTTTTATACACTTGTGTAAATGATATTATTTTTCACGATTATCTAAC
>NC_079453.1:1292759-1310259 GCF_903798145.1 Danio aesculapii
TTCATTAGTACGAACAAAAAATTCAATCAGATTCTTCAATTGTGTTGAACAGAAGGAACTCAACACGTTTGGAACTAGAGTAGGGTGAATAAATGATGAGCGTTTTCATTTTGGGGTGAACTGACCCTTTAAGAGTAGAAGAATCGAGACTTCTGATTGCATGTTTGAGGACAATTGAGACACTCGTGAGACGCTGATGAGAAACATCCTAGCATGATCTGTGTTTAATCAAACTGCTGTCTCAGAGAAATATATCTGTGTCATCTGATATCGCGGACATGTGATCTGTGCATGGATAGATGAGATCTTTATGATGGATGATAAGATTTACGAGGTCTGAATGAGGACTTTGATCATTCTTTACAGAACAGGCCAAAAACACGGACTGCATCAGATAATGAGGACATTTAAAAGAAGAAAGAAAGAGAATCTCTCACTCTTCTGTGGTTATCGCTATATGATGAGTCTCAGAGAGATAGTTGATACTATTGAGTTCACTCAGAAATTACCCGTCATTATTTTAAAGGCACAGTTCACACTCAAATGGACACTCTGTCATGATTTACCCTCCCTTTACTTGTTCCAAAACTGAGTTTCTTTTATGCATCCATCACTCTATCCATCCAACTGTCTGTCCATCCATCTTCATCAGTATATCCATCTAGACATCTATATCTATTCATGTATTCTCCAGTATATCCATTCATCCATCCATCCATCCATCCATCTTTATTAGTATATCCATCCATCCATCCATCCATCTTCATCAGTATATCCACCCATCCATCCATCCATCTTAATTAGTATATCAATCCATCCATCCATCCATCCATCCATCTTCATTAGTATATCAATCCATCCATCCATCCATCCATCCATCTATCCATCTTCATCAGTATATCTATCAATCCATCCATCCACCCATCCATCCATCCATCCATCTTCATTAGTTTATCCATCCATCCATCCATCTTCATTGGTTTATCCATCCATCCATCTATCCATCCATCCACCCACCCGTCTTTATCAGTATATCTATCAATCCATCCATCCATCCATCTCCATCAGTTTATCCATCCATTCATCCATCCATCTACCTATCTTCATTAGTATATCAATCCATCCATCCATCTATCCATCTTCATTAGTATATCAGTCCATCCATCCATCCATCCATCCATCCATCCATCCATCTTCATTAGTATATCAATCTATCCATCCATCCATCCATCCATCCATCCATCTTCATTAGTATATCCATCCATCCATCCATCCATCCATCCATCTTCATTAGTATATCCATCCATCCATCCATCTTCATTAGTATATCCATCCATCCATCCATCTTCATTAGTATATCAATCCATCCATCCAACCATCCATCCATCTATCCATCCACCCATCTTCATCAGTATATCTGTCAATCCATCCATCCATCCATCCATCCATCTTCATTAGTTTATCCATCCATCCATCCATCTATCCATCCATCCACTCACCCATCTTTATCAGTATATCTATCAATCCATCCATCCATCCATCTCCATCAGTTTATCCATCCATTCATCCATCCATCCATCATCTATCCATCTACCCATCTTAATTAGTAACCCCTGCAGGGTTTAGCTCCAACTTGCCTCAACACACCTGCCTGGATGTTTCAAGTATACCTAGTAAGACCTTGATTAGCTTGTTCAGGTGTGTTTGATCAGGGTTGGAGCTAAAATCTGCAGGACAGCGGACCTCCAGGAACAAGTTTGGTGATGCCTGATCTATACCATCCATCCATCAGTATATCCATCCATCTATCTATCTATCTATCTATCTATCTATCTATCTATCTATCTATCTATCTATCTATCTATCTATCTATCTATCTATCTATCTATCTATCTATCTATCTATCTATCTATCTATCTATCTATCTATCTATCTATCTATCTATCTATCTATCTATCTATCTATCTATCTATCTATCTATCTATCTATCTATCTATCTATCTATCTATCTACCTGTCCGTCCGTCCGTCTCTCCATGTGGTTTGTTTGTTTATGTGTAGCAGTGGTTTCCCGGTGTTTGCTGATGACTGTGTTTTACACCGAGGTGAGCAGAGATTATGTAAGGCTGTGAATCTGCTGATTGTGTTTTTGCTGCTGGAGGTTTTGAGGTGTGGTTCTGCTTAATAATACCTGATAACCCCACTGAACCTGCTATTTAGAGTTTGACCAGAAGACACATCATCATTACACACACACACACACACATACGGCTGGGTAGACTCTTCACAGCTTGCACAACATATATAATATCCCAGAGATCGTGTCTTCATGCACTATGAACACTGAGAGTGACAGATAGTGTTATCTAGAAGTGAATAACCTTTAGGAGACTCATATATTAAGTATTGTTTGGATTTATTTACAACTTTCATTTCTACAAAACACACCAGACAATCAAACGTGAAAATCCTTCACACTGACTGTGATGTATTATAAACTATTATGGTTTAAAAGTGTATCCAGCAGATATATTTAAAACATTTCAGTTCAAAATATAGTACAGAAATATCATATAGGTATTTACTAATAAACAAACATTAAAGTTGGTGTATAAACAGTGAATTTATGATCCATAATGATGAACAATGTAGAATAAAAACTTAATAGAGAAATAATACTAAAGTTTTCTTTGCTTTAAAGTGCAAAAACCTGATTTTTTTTTACAAAACAATTGAATTATTATTTTAAATACTAAAATAAAACTATTCTGGCAACACTTTACAACAAGTTTCAGGTTGTTAACATGAACTAAGACAGAAAAATACCTCAAAAATATTTATTAATCTTAGTACACACTAATTTCCACATTATTAATCACAGAAAATATGTTAATATTATTGAAAGTACCAGATCAAGATGTAACGTTAGATGCAAATTAACAGGATTTATAAACATGGACACAGATTAATAAATACTGTAACAAAAATATGTATAATTGTTACTTGACAGATTACTGTAAAGTGTTACTGATATTTCCGTATGAAAACACTCAATGATATGCACACATTTCATAGGTTCTGGAAAGATATTTAAAAACAATGCACAAATAAAAACCCATTCAGAGCCCGATCTGGTCTTCATAAAAGGACAAAAGCAATAAAATTCCCCAGCCGCTCAAAAGTCCCAGATTTTGCAATATAAATATGAGCCACGGTCTCTGACTGTCCACGTGAATCAGCGTAGGAAGCTTGAGGAGGAAAAACAAAGAGAGAAAGGATTCTTTTGAGTCTCTGTTGACATCAGAACCAGTATTGGAGAAAATGACTTTTAAAAGTGATGCACTACAGTGTAATGATTACGGTCTTGTACTTTTTAGGGAAAGTAAAGTGTTGAGTTGTTAGTAGCTAGTTTGTTATAATATATAAAATGCAATAGTCACCATTACATTGGAATTTACCCTGCTGGATCGTTCAATTATTTTTATCATTTAAATTTCATTCAAATGATTATTTAAGTGAAGTTTCATAAACTAATTTCGAGAGGAGCACGTGATATGACAGCCTGATCTCACGAGAAAACCTAAGTATTTTACGTTTTGTCAGTTTAGTGGCTAATTCGTACGAATTCGTATGAGTTCAGTCGTACGAAATTGAACGATTTTAAAAAGGAGGCGTGGCACCTAACCCCGCCCCTAAACCCAACCGTCATTGGGGGATGAGCAAATCGTACTAAATTGTACGAATTAGATCGTACGAATTCGTACGAATTAGCCACTAAATCAAAAAGTTACGAATTGCCGTGAGATTGTGTTGGAAATGATTGAGCACGTCTGGCCGCTCATCTGTAATCAGTAATAATCCAATCAGAGTGATCCTAGTTTACTATAAATGGATCATTTTCTCCCTACTGCTCTATCTTCGTTTGGAAGAATCCCCCCTTCCACCCCATCTCCTCCTTTTCCTCCCTTTTCTAAAGGGGGAGCTCTCGAGACCTGCCTGATCTCGGATCTCCTGGCATGCTTATCGACCGGGCGGGAGCCCAGGGCTCAAATATCTCCGAGCTCAGGGTTCTCTCCCGGGACAGCATGCCAAACCTGCTTTATACGCCAAGCATATCTAAGTGGGAACTCTTGAAATATTATCCTTCTATTTTCTCTGTATTGCATCATTTAGGTTTTGTATAATAATGTATTTTTACTTAATTTTTTATAGTAACTGCTGACTCACTTGACACGCGCACGTACAAAATAATAATAAAAATGATATAAAATGGATTACGATATAAAAACGTATATTTTTGACATTTTGACCAATGCAAGAATCTTTTACGGCAAAGGCTGAAGGAAATGTATATTAATTTCTGTACAGTTACCGGTGCAACTGTCGACATTTTGTGTGAAAAAGTAACTCGGATATTTTCTGTAAGTAATCTGATTACTTTTCAAGTTACTTGTAATGCTTAATCATTTTTCTTGGAAAAGAAGAAGTAATGCGTTTCTGTACCTGTTGCTTAAAAAAGTAATCTGATTAAGTAACTCAAGCTACTTGTAATGCTTTTTCTAAAAAGTAATGCATTACTTCAATAGTTATTTAAAAAGTAATCAGATTACATAACTCATTTTACTTGTAATGCTCTTTCATTTCTATTGGAAATGAAACTGTTATGTGTTATTTTATTTTACTCATTTTATGTAATCTGATTATGTAACTCAAGCTACTTGTATTGCTTATACATTTTTTCTGGGAAATGAAAAAGTAATGCGTTATTGTAACATTTACTTGAAAAAAGTAATCTGATTATGTAACTCAAGTTACTTGTAACGCTTTTACAAAGTTACTTTACTGATTACCTGAAAAAGTAATCGGATTACTCGATCGCAGTTGTAATGCTTTTTTTGAAAAAGTAATGTTACTTTACTAGCTACTTGAAAAAGTAATCGGATTGCATAATAAACTTCAGTTACATTTATATTTAGTCATTTTTCAGATGCTTTTGTCCAAAGCGGCTTACAATTAAGGAGGCATTCAGCAAGAAAAGACAATTACTTGAGTTACTTGTAATTCTTTTTAATTTTTCTTGAAAATGAAAAAGTAATGTGTGACAACTAGTTACTTGAAAAAGTAATCGGATTACGTAACTCATTTTACTTATAATGCTATTTAATTTTTCTTGCAGATATAAAAGTAACGTCTTACTAAAAAAATTCTGTATAACGTACTTGTAATATAATTTACATGTAATTTGTTTTCAAAAATAAAAAAGTAATGAATTACTTTTTATCAGTTAAATAGAAAAAAACTATTGGATTATGTAACTTAAGTTACTGCTTTTTCTAAAAAGTATTGCAATTGTTTACTTGAAAAAGTAATCAGATTACATAGCTCGAGTTACTTGTGATGCTTTTTCATTTTTCTTGGAAATGTTAAAGTAATTTTTCAAAATGCAATGTTACTTTACTAGTTACTTCAAAAAGTTAATGGATTACATAATTCAAGTTAAATCTTTTTTAATCGAAAAGCAATGTGTTACTTTGCTAATTACTTGAAAAAGTAATTGATTGTGTAAATTGTTTTTACATTTTTCTTGCAAATGAAATAGTAATGTGCCACTACTAGTTACTTGAAAAAGTAATTAGATCATGTAATTCAAGTTACTTGTAATGCTTTTTTGAAAAACTAATGCGTTACTTTAGTTACTTGTAAAAGTAATCAAATTACATAACTCAAGTTACTGTTAATGCTTTTTAATTTTTCTTGGACTACTAGCTACTTGAAAAAGTAATCGGATTACGTAATTTAAGTTAAGTAACCTGTTACTTTACTAGTTACATGAAAAAGTAATCGGATTACGTAATTTGTTAAGTAACGTGTTACTTTACTAGCTACTTGAAAAAGTAATCGGATTACATAATTTAAGTTAAGTAATGTGTTACTTTACTAGCTACATGAAAAAGTAATCGGATTACGTAATTTAAGTTAAGTAACGTGTTACTTTACTAGTTACATGAAAAAGTAATCGGATTACGTAATTTAAGTTAAGTAACGTGTTACTTTACTAGTTACATGAAAAAGTACACAGACTACGTAATTTAAGTTAAGTAACGTGTTACTTTACTAGTTACATGATTAAGTAATCACATTACTTAATTTGTTAAGTAACGTGTTACTTTACTAGCTACTTGAAAAAGTAATCGGATTACATAATTTAAGTTAAGTAACGTGTTACTTTACTAGTTACATGAAAAAGTAATCGGATTACGTAATTTAAGTTAAGTAACATGTTACTTTACTAGTTACATGAAAAAGTAATCGGATTACATAATTTAAGTAATGTGTTACTTCACTAGTTACTTAAAAAAGTAATCGCATTATGTAATTTAAGTTAAGTAATTTGTTACTTCACTAGTTACTTGAAAAAGTAATCGGATTACATAAAGTATTGCATTACTTTTTCAAAAAAGCATTACCAGTAACTTAAATTGTGTAATCAAATTACTTTTTCAAGTAACTAGTAATTTAAGGTACTTGTAATGCTTTTCCAATAAGCAATGCATTACTTTATGCTTTACTCCCAACACTTATTATCATCGTATTAGAGAAACAAAACTTCACTGTGAGTTTATATAATGGTGCTTTTTTAAACACTCGATTGCTGCTGTTTTTGACAGTTTTTCACTTAAGTCTCAACGTACCATGTCTGCCAGGCCGACGTACAGAAAGAGTCCTGCAGTTACGGCAGAGATCCACTGCTCTGCGGCTGAATCTGTGGAGACGGAGAGCGCGATGTACAGGCCGATGAAGGAGGTCAGAGAACTGCCGAAGTTCAGAAGAAGTGCTCGTTTCACTGACACGCCACAGTGCAGCAGCACTGCGAAATCACCTGACAACACACACACTCTTTAAGCTGTAAATAGATTTAACATGACTTGAGTACAATTTACAAGAAAATATGATTTCAGTTTTTACACTTTAACTCAAAAGGTGGCAACACGGTGGCTCAGTGTTTACACTGCCACCTCACAGCAAGAGTTTGCATGTTCTCCCAGTGTTGGCGTGGGTTTCCTCCGGGTGCTTCTGTTTCCCCCACAGTACAAACACATGCAATATAGGGGAAATGATGAACTAAATTGGCCGTAGTGTATAAGTGTCTGTGAATGGGTGTTTTCCAGTACTGGGTTGCAGCTAGAAGGGCATCCGCTGTGTAAAAAATATGCTGGATAAGTTGGCGGTTCATTCTGCTGTGGCGACCTCTGATGAACAAAGGGACTATGCCGAAGGAAAATGAATATATAAATGAACTCAAACGGTCATGATCCGCACTTTAAGCAATTGCTTTATTTATTTATTTATTTATTTATTTATTTATTTATTAACTTTTAAGTTTTTACACTTTTAAAATTGTGTGCACATTTCCTTCAATGTGTTACTTTCCCTACAATTGCTTCAGAAAATTACTGGCAATTACTGATGCTAGTTTTGCCAGTAAATTAAAGATCTCACTGGTTTCTTTCCTCAATAAAAAATATGGGGAATATATATATATATATATATATATATATATATATATATATATATATATATATATATATATATATATATATATAATAAATAAATAAATAAATATACTAAGAATTTTAAACTCAGAAATTGGTTGTAAATGTAACAAATATTAGCAAGGAACAGCAAGGAATTGCATTTTCTTGCTAAATTTACAATAATTATTTTTTTGTGTCTCGATACGATTTTAAAATGAGCAACAGGGGTCGAATTAAGACAGCTTGATTCTCGGCTTATTTTTTTTACAATAACTGTAAGTAATATTCACCTCAAAACCAAAACAAATAAATAGTACATTAAATTTTGAGAACAAATGAAGAGTTCAGATGCAAAAACCTCTAAATGCCGTCTGAAATTCTCCTAAAATAAGCATTTTTTACAGCTTCCTTTATTTATGTTCAGTTATTTCACTTTAAATGCAATGAAAAGAACTTATTTGTCACTATAAAAGTAAATTATTAAGCCTACACACAAGAGTCTGAGAAAAATGCTAATTTTAGAAGAAAATATTAAATGGCATTTAGAGGTTTTTGCATCGAAACTCTTTTGTTATTTAATGGAGCACTTTTTCTGCATAAAACAACAACAACAACGACAAAAAAGGTGCTACGAATTAAAATTAAAACATTAAAAACATTAAAAAATGACACACTGTCCCTCTTCCCAACATGGAAAACCAGCAACAATCAAAAATGCATGATTATATGCTATCATGGCTTTGCAATCAATTATAATAGAAGTCAATGGGGCAAAAACAGCCCCCAACATAACCAAAGGGGAGTCAATTTGAACAGTACACAAGAGCTAAACATGAACTGTGTGTAATTTCAGGTTGTGTCCATTATAAGTAATAGATGTTTGTGGACGGTGTGTGGTGTTTTAGTTAACAGTAGTGTCTCTGGCTAAATAAAGAAGCAGAGATCAGTGTTGTCCAGTGTCCTGAGTGGGCAGAAAGCATGAGGAAAGCATCAGGCGCGGTTCTGAACTCACTCGTATCTAATCTGAGATTATCTGGAACATTCATGACTCACATCAGGAAAGCATGAAGAGAAACCGCTGCTCATCACTTCTCAAAGTCCTTCAGCGGAGTTTAGCTATCAGAGTTTATCACAGAGCAAACACTGAGAGCAGATTCAGACAGAGGAAAAACCCCCCGCTGACCACACCGACAACACACTCGTTATCATGAAAAATTTGCTGCTTTAACTTTTATGAATACCGTCTTGTTAAGCAGTGGGGGAAATAAGTACTGAACAAGTCACCATTTTTATCAGAAAACATATTTCTAAAGGTGCCGTTGACTTGAAATGTTCTCCAGATGTTAATAGCAACCAAAGAAATCCATATATGCAAAGAAAACAAATCTAGTTAGTTAGCAAATGAAGTTATGCATACTGAAATGACACAACGAAAAAAGTATTGAACACATGAAGAAAGGAAGGTGTAGTTGGGCAGTGAATGCCCAGACAGCA
The DNA here is from genome assembly GCF_903798145.1 of Danio aesculapii. Lineage (NCBI taxonomy): Eukaryota > Metazoa > Chordata > Actinopteri > Cypriniformes > Danionidae > Danio > Danio aesculapii. The sequence continues at coordinate 1,301,788 of NC_079453.1, forward strand.
GCTGAAATATCTCAGTAGTTCTTCAGCAACCCTCTGCCCTTCCTCAGTGTAAATGAATATCAGCTGCTTCAGTCCAACATCTACATTAGCAGGAGGATGAAGACGAAGCCAGGGTGGACATTTCAGCAAGACAATGATCCAAGGAGACTCTCAGATGCTTTCAGAGAAAGAAAACCAAGCTGTAGAATGGCCCAGCCAATCTCCTGATCCGAATCCAATAGAAAATCCAGAATAAGGCTCAGATTTGATGGATGAGATCCACAGAAGCATCAAGATTTTTGTGAGAAACTCACACATGAGCAATGCATGTGACTTCATTCTCCATATGAGAGGCGTCTTTAAGCTGCAGCACCAAAAAATCCTTTTATATAAAGTATTAAATACATTTCAGCAGTTCAGCGCTTTCTCCTGTCCTTTCATTCTTGTGACACAGAACAAATTTTTCAGATCTTTATTTATTTATTTACTTTTTTAATGTTTGTATTCTTTGGGTTTTTACCTAAATCTGCTTCCATTCCATGTCAACAGCTCGTTTAGAAATATTATTCCCAGGGAAAACATTACAGTGTGTTCAACACTTATGTCCCCCGCTGTAACACTGCTCAAACACTGCTGAAGTACTGCATGGAGATGAGGGAAAACCTGCACATTCGCAGAGTTTGTGATGAAGACGAGCTTGAATCTTGCAATTGTGTTTGCACTCAAAAAATGACGTTTGCTGCTTGTTCAAACTACTTGTTCTACACAATTCTTAATTTTTTTGTGAGGACAACTTAATTGTTTTATGTTCAATCCACTTAAATTTGTAAAAACAATTAAGTTAACTGAATCAGTTTGTGTTAGGACAAGATGAAGAAATTGTGTGGAAGCCCAGCATTTTTTACAGTGTGTGTAATTATTAATTTAGATTTAGACTTTTTATTATTATAATTGTTATATTTATCAAATATCTGATCTGTTTGTTTGTTGTTTTTTTTGTCATTTATGTCTTATTTACTGTATTATTATAATTTTTTTATTTTTATTATTTAATGATTTTAGTATACTACATACTTGACGTGCTTTGGCAATACTGTGTTGAACGTCATGCCAATAAAGCAACTTGAACTTGTGCGTAAGTGTGTGTGTGTCTCACCTAACTCATGCGGCAGCTCGTGACAGAGGACCGCCAATGATGTGGCCAAACCTGAACGCCATGAGATGGAAAAAGCAGCGCCGATGGCCAGACCGTCCGCAAAGTTATGGATCCCATCACCAATGGTGATCATATAGGGAAGCAGACGCTGCTCTGAGGATGAGAGGCAACAGTGTTTACAGGGTATTATAAACATGACATATTATCATCATCTCTACACTGTAATAATATCCCTAAATTAGCAGTAGTTCCTGTTTTGTGATTCATGTTTTCATTTTTCCTGTTTATTTCTGCTTTTGAGTTGCATTATGGCATCTTGATCTTTCTTCCAACAACTTTTTAACCCTGAAGAAGTGACTTTTATTGTCATGTGTAATAGTGTGCAGTGCTATATCGTCTGGATGTTTGTTGTATATAAACCTTGTAATAAACTGCAGCACATTTTCTGTTATTTTACAGACTTATTTCTCTAGATATTATTTCTTACACATTATAACATCTCTATGCACCATTAAATCTACCTTTTTTGGATACTTTAGGTTCTAGGAAGGACTTCTCATTTTTTTCAGCATCCACCTTCAAAAACAACAATTAAAAATATAATTATTAACAACAACAACAACAACAACAACAACAACAACAACAACAACAACAGAAACAGCAACAACAACAACAACAGCAACAGCAACAGCAACAGCAACAGCAACAACAACAGAAACAGCAACAACAACAACAACAGCAGCAGCAACAACAACAGAAACAGCAACAACAACAACAGAAACAGCAACAACAACAACAACAGCAGCAGCAACAACAACAGAAACAGCAACAACAACAACAGAAACAGCAACAACAACAGAAACAGCAACAACAACAACATCTCTCATCCTTTTAACCTGAATTACTAAAATAACCATAGACAAAAACACACAAAAAGTTACAAAACGTACAACTAAAACAAATATGTATTCATTATAAATATATATTAATTTATACAACAGAACTACTAAAACATTAAATATAAAAATTAATACACTTTCAAGATTCAAGTAAAATGTAAAAAAAAAGCAAAACAAAGTAAGTTTCCTCGATAAGAACAAATAAAACATAATATAATAACAAATAAAAACACTAGTAAACAAAATGACTGAAAGCTTAAAAATATAGAAAGATCACTAAAACCATGAAGTGAAAATGAAGAGTGTAAAAACTAAAACAAAATCACGAAAACGTTTAAATTAAAATGGAAAATATCAAATTAAACACAATTAATAATGATCAATATATACCTTTTATATTATAATGAAACTATAAATTAAACAATTAACATTTAAATAAAATCAAAATGATGAAAACTTACTGAAATCAAAATAAAATCAGTACAGTCATCTTATTTCAAGAGTTCACACTTAGCTGATAATCAATAAAGCGTATTTGGCATGATGTCTCAGGAGAGAGCCCTGAGCTCGTAATATCCTCGAGCCCGGGGCTCCCTCCCGTTAGAAGGGCGAGAGGGGAGTTTGAGCTCAGGTAGGTCTCGAGAACTCCCCTGCTTGTCGCCGTGTGAGAAGTGTAAACTAGGGTTGTTTTCGGTGATAATTTGGTTTAGTCGATTGGCTATGGTTTGTTTTTGGATGGTGGGAGGAAACCGGGGAACCCGGGGGAAACCAACGCAAACACGGGGAGAACATGCAAACTCCGCACAGAAACACCAACCAGCCCAATAAGAGGTTAGACCAGCGGTGTTCTTGCTGTGAGGCAACAGTGCTAGCCACTGGGCCACCGTGACGCCCTATCGGAAAAAGGGGGTGGAAGTAGGGGTGGAAGGGGGGGAAGCTTCAAGACGAAGATAACTGGAGTGAGAAACTCTGGTTATTTATAATGCTTCAGTAATCATCTAATGGGTCAGATTATGGAGCTAATGAGGAGCCAGCCATGTTGATCATAAGCACGTGATCCTCTCGAAATTAGCTTATAAATAAACCACACTTAGACCTAAAGGTGCACTAAGAAATAATTAAAAAACGCTTTTAACACTGGGGGGCGGGGTCATATTGGGTTAATATGGGCATGTTTGTTTTGGTGCTGTTTTACCTTTTATGTCATTTGGCAAAATTCACTAATGGCGAGTCCAGACTGCAGGATTTTAGCCTTGATTTTGACTCAGCGACAGGTTTTGAGGAATCACTGACAAATGGCTGAAATCACAAGCAAATCGTTACTCGTTCACGTGAGGAATGATCTGAGCGAATCGCAGATGAGTCGCCAACACCCGTCAGATATTTGGCATGCTCAATATCTGGAGCTGTCTGTGATTCAAATCATGCCATGTGAAATGTGTTCTGATTGAATATAACATCGTGATTACCTACAGCCAATGAGAGAGCAGCATCCACTAGTGTGGGTATCTGCAGGGCAGCGGGAGGCTGACGGAGAAGTTAAAACCGCTCATTTTTGGTCTATTTGGACCCAAGAAATGGAGGAAAACCTAGTGGAAATTTGGCAGGAGCATCCGTGTCTGTTTGACGTGTCATCTGAGCAATACCACAACCGGGTCCAAACAGAATAAGGTTGAGGAGAAATGGCTAATTCCCTTCAAAAGCCAGCCGAGCAAAATAAGTCCATTTTCTACCTCACTGAAAGCTTCTTTCTCATTGTGTAGTTAATAATAACAGATGAACTGCGTGACCTCGCATTGTTTCCAGGTCACTTCTCTCGTGTTTGGTTGTTAGATGTAGTTTTTTGGATGTTTTGTCGGCGATTCTTCCTATCGTAATGCAGTGTGAACCCCTCTGCTGTCGATCCATCTCATAGTGTAAACACAGCACCGACACAACGCTGCCCCAGATAGTCATGCAGTGTGAAAACATCTGTGACGCAACTACTTTAGAATTCCTGCCGTCTGAACTCAGCATTAGTGCACCTTTAAGCATGAGCAGTATTTTGCACATTACAAACACAGTGTATTTCTCACCAGATCAGCCTGTGAGTTGGAGTTTTTTTTCTGCCTCTCTCTCTGATACATCTGGATGACTTTCCCATGATCGCAGTGATGAACATCAGAGACGTCCTGCCATGTTACAGTCAAATTTAAGCACTTTTCAAAATCATTTACAGCTGCGACAAAATGCGTATTCACATATATACACACACACAAACTTCATAGTGCACTATATCAGAATCTATTTGTTATATAGTATTTACTATAGTAAGTGAAAATGTTGATGGCATGTTTGCCCTTAGCCTAACATAGATGCTCACATCTTAAAGGTGACCAAATATGCCCCTTTTTACAAGATGTGTAAAATGCGTCTCTGATGTCTCTAGTGTGTGTGTGTGTGAAGCTGAAAATAGCACACAAATAATGTTCTCTAACTCTTTAACTGACTCTTTTAGGCTTTGATCCTAATTGTGTGGTGTTTTGGTGACTGTCGCTTTAAATGCAAATGAGATTGTGCTCTTTATAGAAGAGGGCGGAGCTACAAATGCCCGTGTGTCAGCATAGTGGCAGATTCAAAAACAAGACTGAGGTCGTAAGCTAATGAGGGAGAGGTGGGCGGGGCTTTCCCCCTCTGATGACATCATACAAAGGGAGAATGTCAATCAAAGTGTTTCTGCAGACTGTTTTAATCAAGTCTGATTATAAACAATACAATTAATACATGATTACCATTAGAAGCTGGATATATTCACACACTGCTGACACATAGCTGTGTTAAAACCCCTTATAAACGTGATTTTTGCATAATAGGCCTCCTTTAAATAGTTAATTATTATTATTATGAAAGCAACATAATTATAGTTTCAAGCACTTTATCCAAAATCTAAGCACTTTTCAAACCTTGAAAGTTTAAAATTGCTGCATTTTCAAGGATTTCCAGCTCCTGTAAGAACTGGAGCATTCTGGGATTGCATTAATATTGATCATTTGTGGAGGATTTAAGGAAATACTCACTTCTTCATGGTTATGATGATGGTGATGGTGATGATGCTGTGGGCGAGTGATGATGGAAAATATGCCCTCCATCAGGTAGAAGAAATAGATGCCTGCTATAAGCACCAGCAGCTTGTACACATAATCAAAGTTGTGGTCCTTGTGATCGTTTCCTTCTTCATGAACGTGGAGGCCTAAGAACTGCACGCAGATGGACAGGAATATGTTAATATTCGCTAAAGAGCCTCGAAATTGAAGCTTTGTACAATATGTGATGTCATTTCAGCTGAAGTTGAAGATAGGGGCGGGGTATAGCAAGTAGCCCCTCCCACTTTGAAAAAAAAAATAGCCAATAGTGTTTTGTTTATGTCGCGGCTCTGCCAATCAAAAAGCTGAAAGTGAAAGTGAAAAGTAAAATGACGAAAATCTACAAATGAAAATGGAAAATATATCAAAAAACTAAATTGGATGATTAAAATAAAATAAAATAAAATAACATAAAATTGAATAAAATAAAATAAAATAAAATAAAATTGAATAAAATAAAATTGAATAAAATAAAATAAAATAAAATTGAATAAAATAAAATAAAATAAAATTGAATAAAATAAAATAAAATAAAATAAATAAAATAAAATTGAATAAATAAAATAAAATAAAATAAAATAAAATAAAATAAAATAAAATAAAATAAATAAAATTGAATTGAATAAAATAAAATAAAATAAAATAAATAAAATAAAATAAATAAAATAAAATAAAATAAAATTGAATAAAATAAAATAAAAAAATAAAATAAAAAATAAAAAAATAAAATAAAAAATAAATAAAATAAAATAAAATTGAATAAAATAAAATAAAATAAAATAAAATAAAATTGAATAAAATAAAATAAAATAAAATTGAATAAAATAAAATAAAATTGAATAAAATAAAATAAAATAAAATAAAATAAAATAAAATTGAATAAAATAAAATAAAATAAAATAAAATTGAATAAAATAAAATTGAATAAAATAAAATAAAATAAAATAAAATAAAATTGAATAAAATAAAATAAAATTGAATAAAATAAAATAAAATAAAATAAAATAAAATAAAATTGAATAAAATAAAATAAAATTGAAAATTGAATAAAATAAAATAAAATAAAATAAAATACAACAAAAACTAACATTTTAGGCAAATCAATACAAAAAATCAATGTCACTTTCAGCTGAAGAATTAGCCACTCCCCCTGTTACAAATAACCAATAGCGTTTGTTTATGTCACGGCTCTGAGCTATAAAAAAGTGAAAATGAAAAACATGAAAAACAAAATGACAAATACTTTCAAATTAAAATGCAAAATATGAAATGAAATAAAAAACCTAAAATAATTTCAAAGCTAAACTAAATTAAACCAAACTAAAACAAGAATTTAAGGCAAAATAAAATAAAAAATCAAGTAGCTCCTCCCCCTTTTAAAAACAGCCAATAGTGTTTCGTTTAGGTCACAGCTCTGACATTCAAATCTGGAACTGAAATTGAAAAATATAAAGGAATGAATGAATAAATATGAGTTTCATTTCCAACACAGAAAAACCAATCACAAGAGAACTAGCCAGCTGGCCAATCAGAGTACAGTTGACTCATGGAAGGGGGAGGGGCTTACAGAATATAAGCACTGAACTGACTCAAACAAACTGCATCAAATTAATTGCAAAATGATTCAAATCTTGGGCGACACAGTGACTCAGTGGTTAGCACTGTCGCCTCACAGCAAGAAGGTCGCTGGTTTGAGTCCCGGCTGAGCCAGTCGGCATTTCCGTGTGGAGTTTGCATGTTCTCCCCATGTTGGTGTGGGTTTCCTCCGGGTGCTCCGGTTTCCCCCACAGTCCAAACACATGCGCTATTGGTGAATTGGGTAAGCTAATTTGTTTACAGTGTGAATGAGAGTGTATGGGTGTTTCCCAGTGATGGGCTGCAGCTGGAAGAGCATCCTCTCTGCAAAAAATATGCTGGATAAGTTGGCGGTTCATTCCGCTGTGGTGACCTCTGATGAATAAAGTGACTAAGCCTAAGGAAAATGAATGAATGAGTTAATAATTCTAATCTTAAACACACAATCTGAGTCTCACTCAACTTAGCTTCATTTAAACCTGTTGCGGGAGACTCCAAATCAAATCAAATACCATGTGACCTGCACTTTAAGGCTAACATCTTGATACTAACATTTTGATTTGGTGGTACTTTAGATTTTTGATTTCCCAGTTGCTCTGTTCTGTGATTCTGTCTGAGCTCAATAAGTGAGTTGTGTTCCCCGCAGCGATCTGCTTATTCCCACTCAGGCCGATGACAGGCCGCAGTTCTGTTGACACGGATCTAAACGGATGAGAGAATGTGGGCGAAATCCAGCGCTCCGGGGAAATAACGGGTGCCAGAGCTGCCGCGGAGAGCCATTCGGCCTCGATAAAGCAACACATGTACAGCTCTGAGAACAGTCTCACAGTAATGCAGGGAGAATTAAGGCCTGTTCACACCGTGCACCATAACACTAAAGATATATTTCTTTCATTCATTCATATGAATGAATGAATTAAAGTTGAATGATTTAATGAAAGTTGAATGAATTCATTCATTCAACTTTCATTCAATCATTCAACTTTCATTCATTCATTCATTCATTCATTCATTCATTCATTCAACTTTCATTCATAATTCATTCATTCATTCATTCATTCATTCATTCATTCATTCATTCATTCAATCATTCAACTTTCATTCATTCATTCATTCATTCATTCATTCATTCATTCATTCATTCAACTTTCATTCATTCATTAATTTATTCATTCATTCATTCATTCATTCAATCATTCAACTTTCATTCATTCATTAATTCATACATTCATTCAATCATTCAACTTTCTTTCTTTCATTCATTCATTCATTCATTCATTCATTCATTCATTCATTCATTCATTCAACTTTCATTCATTCATTCATTCATTTATTCATTCATTCATTCAATCATTCAACTTTCATTCATTCATTCATTCATTCATTCATTCATTCATTTATACATTCATTCATTCAATCATTCAACTTTCATTCATTCATTCAACTTTCATTTATTCATTCATTCATTCATACATTCATTCAATCATTCAACTTTCATTCATTCATTCATTCATTCATTCATTCATTCATTCATTCATTCATTCATTCATTCATTCAACTTTCATTCATTCATTCATTCATTCATACATTCATTCAATCATTCAACTTTCATTCATTCATTCATTCATTCATTTATTCATTCAATCATTCAACTTTCATTCATTTATTCATTCATTTTCCTTCAGCTTAGTCAATGATTTATCAGAGGTTGCCACAGCAGAGTGAACCGCCAACTATTCCA
>NC_079453.1:1317759-1390259 GCF_903798145.1 Danio aesculapii
ATAATAATAACAGTAATAATAATAATAACAATAATAATAATAATAATAATAATAATAATAATAACAATAATAATAATAATAGAAAAAATTAAATAAAATAATAACAGTAATAATAATAATAATAATAATAATAATAATAATAATATTAACACTTTTATTTTCACTAGGTTGATTTAAGTGGCTATTGTCTGAGAAAAAGCTTTGGAGTGTTGTGACTGGCCAATCAAAATCAGATATTCCAGAGCGCCATATAATAACTATATTCCAGATTTACTCCAAATGAAAACCCATTAACAAGTGAAACCGATCATAATCTGACTGTCATTATATGTACTTCAGCAGACAGAAATCAGTGTGAAAGTGTGAATGTTCACCGAGTCCCAGCTGCTGTTGCTCTGCTGAGTTTCTCTGAGACGATGATGATGAATATGAGGATGAGGATGGTCTTCGTGATCGTCATGCTCTTCTCCACCCAGATTTAACCTCAGCAGAAGCTCCTCAAAATCTGAAGAACAAAGTCAATTATGAAGCAGCAAGACAGCAGATGATCAGCATACAGACTGCAGAACATTAAACTACATTTCACCACATTACAATAGTGTTTTGTTAAACATGCACTGATTGTAGTTTTTTCCCCCTCATTTAATTCTGATTTTGCTATACTTTTTCCAAATGTTGTGATTCTCATTTAGTCAAAGACTTCTAAAACACTTTACAAACGCTTATAACTCTTTATCCTACAGTCATACCGTGAAGAGTGAGACTATTAGAGCCAAAATGGCCGAAGATATAATCCAGGAAGTACTGTGATTCAGGAAGGTGGTGTGCTTTCATACAGTCTCCACGCAGGGCATGATAAAGGACGTTTCCCAGCACAGCGCTCAGTTCTATGTGAATGTGGTCTCCATGAGGGTAGCTGCTCTCTTCCAGGACGTCCTTCATAGACAGACAGGCCTGAAAAAACCACAGATAAACAACACAGATGTGGCCGTCAGCACAAAACATCCATCAAGTGTCAGTTTACATCAAGTCTTCAGGCCATCGCTGTCATTCTCAGTGACAAAAGTCAAGTAGTAATTAGCATCTGTTTTACTCCTCAGATAAGCATCAGTAGTGACGGGTGATTTACGAAGCCCTTTCGAATCAGTGAGTCCCCAAGTAGATCTCATTAAATGAGGCTTTTATTTTGTAATGCAGAAATAAGCTATTTTCCAACGTCTGATCCTTTATTAAATGACTAGGAATAATAAATGGCAGGAATTACTTGCACTACAAATCAGTTTGCAATATGTTAAAATAGAAATAATACAATGCACTCTAAAACAATGGTGGGTCAAATATGGAAAAACCCAGCAGTTGGGTTGAAAAATGTCATTTTTAAACTTAATAAAAAATTTTTAACTGAACTGTTAAGTTAGTTTACATTTAACCCAATGTTGGGTTATGACAATCCAGCATTTTTTAGAATACACTTGCAATAAAACGCATGAATGTTATTCATTCATTCATTTTCTTTTCGGCTTAGTCCCTTAATCTGGGGTCACTTGGTGTCTTCAGTCCCTAAACATCTTTTAAGCGTTGTGAAAAGAAACAGCAACATTACAAAGTGGTAAATGCTTTAATGTCCCAACTTTTTTTTAAATGTGTTGCAAGAACCAAAATTAGAATACGTGTTTATTAAAAAAAATAAATAAATAATATATATATATATATATATATATATATATATATATATATATATATATATATATATATATATATATATATATACACGTATAACTAAAAATAACGAGGAACACATTAAATACTGTTTGTTGTATTGTCTGCAATGAAATACAAGTCAAAGTAAACATAGAAATCACTACTTTCTTTTTTTTATTTGCATTTTTCATACTGTCCCAACTTTTTCTAATTTGGGGTTGTTTAACAGTGGTTAGTTCAGTAGCCAATTGAAAATAAATACTGCTTAAGGGGGCTAATAATATTGATAATATTATTTAATATTTGGTTAAAAAATTAAAAACTGCTTTTATTCTAGCTGAAATAAAACAAATTAAACTTTCCCCAGAAGAAAAAATATTTGCAGAAATACTATGAAAAATTCCTTGCTCTATTAAATATCACTTGAAGAAGAATAACTATTTTCCAGGAGGGTGAATAATTTTGCTGTATTATTACAGTTTTGCTAACTGTATGTAATAATAATAACAAAGTAATTATTCTAACCTGCTGAGTGTCAGGCTGATAGTGTTCCTCCATATCGTAAAACAGCTTCTCCAAACCCTCATATTCTGTGAGGTCTCCATGAGGAGGATAATCGGTGGTGAAGTTATGATCGTGATTGTGGCCATAGAGGTATTCGATGAAGTTTTGCGTCTCTGTCCCCCAATGGCCGTCCTGTATGGCTTTACATGTCTTGATCGGATCTCTCAGAAATAAACAGCATGCAGGAGCCAGCGTGAAGAAATCCTGCATCTGGACACCCTGAGAACTGTTGTAGTTCCTCAAGATCTGCTGCAGATCATCCACTGATAGACACTGAGACAGAGCAGATAGAAGGAATTAAACTTTTATTAATATCTATATTCTGATCTCACTCACACACACACACACAAACACACACACACACGCCCACACACACACACACTTTTATTCTGTCTATATTCTGATCACACACACACACCAAACTTTACACTGTTATTCTGTCTATATTCTGATCACACACACCAAACTTTACACTTTTATTCTGTCTATATTCTGATCACACACACCAAACTTTACACTTTTGTTCTGTTTATATTCTGATCACACACACCAAACTTTACACTTTTACTCTGTCTATATTCTGATCACACACACCAAACTTTACACTGTTATTCTGTCTATATTCTGATCACACACACCAAACTTTACACTTTTATTCTGTCTATATTCTGATCACACACACCAAACTTTACACTTTTATTCTGTCTATATTCTGATCACACACACCAAACTTTACACTTCTATTCTGTCTATATTCTGATCACACACACCAAACTTTACACTTTTATTCTGTCTATATTCTGATCACACACACCAAACTTTACACTTTTATTCTGCCTATATTCTGATCACACACCAAACTTTACACTTTTACTCTGTCTATATTCTGATCACACACACCAAACTTTACATTTTTATTCTGTCTATAATCTCATCACACACCAAATGCATGCATAATTAATAAGATTTTATATCTAGAATGTATCATTTAAACATAGTTTGCAATGCCAAACTGTCTTTTGTAACTAATAATATTTCATTATAAGTAATATTCATTTTTTTATCATTAGCAATAATAATTTAGATTAGCATCTGAGAAAATAGTATTTGGTTTAGGCTTCTTGTGAAATGTTGTTAAATCATAACGTAATGCTTACATAAAATGTGACATTACAAAACATTTTAACACTCGTTATAACTCATTTAAGTAATACAAAGTTCGGTGTATAAAAACAGCCCTATTTAACTGTACTACAGCCTGCCAAAATATTACAGCTACTGCGACTGTCACCAAAAGGAAATTAAACAAAATGACCAAGGTTTTAATTAATGGCTTTACTATTGTGGAGATTGACAATAATTGGGATTTATAGTAGCCCTATATGACCACTGAGCAAAGACAAAAAAAAGTGATATGTTCTAAAACAATATATAAATAATAATAATAATAATATTCCATAATAATAATATATTCCATGATGCAAGTTATGCTAAAAAATGTTTGGTTGTGTAACCCAAAGATGGGTCAAACATGGACAAACCCAACATTGGGTTAATTTTTATGACTACATAAAAAAATTAAACCCATTTGTTGGGTTTGTCCATATTTGACCAAGCGTCCTGTTAAAACAACCCAAGAATGTTTTACATTGTACAGTTCGCTTTCTCAACTTAAAGGAAACTCTTAAAAAACAGATGAACGTCGATAACATGCCAACCGGTGTTGAATGAACTGTATACTCGAAAAAGGAATTTGTCAAACCACAGGCCTACAAACAAAGAGATTAAACATGGATTAAAAGTGTACCAGTTATAGCACAGGGTCCTTGAAAGATTTAACCTGTTCACCACCAAAATATAAAAAGAGTTGTGAACTCTTCCCGTTTAAACGGAACTGATTCTTTATGTCGCAATTGATTCAGAAAATGCGTATAGTTGTATTGCTAGACATAAATTAGTATAGCTAGTATTTCAGTCAGGATGCATTTATGCCTCTAAAAGGTGAATTTACTGTGACTGGTGCATTGAGATTGAGGTAAAGTTGGTTTTATATTCCCACATTCGTTCATTTTAACACTCCATATATTGTTTATCACGGAATATTCGGTCTAAAATCGCATTTAAATACGACTTTAAAACAACATTAGCACTATTTAATTGACTGTGAACAATGTTGTACGTTGACAGTCATTAGCTGCTAATGGGATTTCCCTATTTAGAATTCGAAAATAATACTTTTCCGAAATTATATTAAGGGGAAAGTCTGAATGTGCGAATATAGGACCAACTTTACCTCAAGATTATTTCAGTCAGGTTGTATTTGTGCCCCTAAAAGGTGAATTTATTGTCAGACTGGTGTAGCGCACGAGCCTTCAGCCGCGCTGGACCTCGACCTCTCCAAAAGCAGCAAATATATTTACCTTTCCACACGACACACCGGAGCACTGCACACGGTTCTCCAGCCGCTCAAACACCGACACCAGCGCATCCTCTGACAGGTACTCCTCACCTGGAGACACCAGATCCAAAACTTTCGCGAAAATCTCCTCTTTGTGTTGCTGCGCGCTGGTGAACGCGCACAGGCAGGCGCAACAGAGCACGAGGACACATTTAATCTCCATAATCTGTGCGCTCTGGGCTGTTTTTCGGTATTAAGAGGGATTTTTCGGGGTGAGAGTTGTCCGAGAGACTGCACACACACACTCTCAGCAGCTTCACAGATCCGCACACACACGGCTGATACCTGCTCAGGTAGAGGCTCTTCCAGCCCTCTGATTGGCCACTGAGCAGGCTGCTCTCAAATACGTCCCATGGAGGAGGGGAGCCTCTTCCGCTCACCTGCCCTCAGGCTCCGGACAGGGTCACAAAAATCCAACAATCGCCCCTTCACAGAATAAACTAAATATCCCAAGTGAAGTATAAAAGAGTGGGAAGAGCAGTACAACAGTACAATCCTGCACATGAGCAATCAGAACAGGCCTAATTACTCAAACACACAACTGATGCATTTAATAGATGGATTAGACGTGTTCAATATTACAGTTCGGCCTTCAGAAAACGTGAAGCTGGCCGCTTGCATATGGATGTGCACACATCAGTGCAGTCAAGAAAAGTTTTTAGAGGTTATTCATTATTATTGGAGCTGGCCTTACAACAAAATGCGATTCTAGATTTTTTTACTCAAAGTAGATTTTATACAGGAGTGCTTCTTATTTCTGTGTAATTAATTGTGAAAGGTAGCAATTCATCAGTGGACATTGTTTGAACACCTTTTATTTTTAAAACATATATATATATATATATATTCATTTTCTTTTTGGCTTAGTCCCTTTATTCATCAGTGGTCGCCACAGCGGAGTGAACACTTCCAGCCACGACCCAACACTGGGAAACACACATACACTACAGTCAATTTAGCGTATTCAATTCACCTATAGCGCGTGTCTTTGGATTGTGGGAGAAATCAGAACACCCAGAAGAAACCCACGCCAACACAGGGAGAACAAACTCCACACAGAGACACCAACTGACCCAGCCGGGACTCGAACCAGCGACCTTCTTGCTGTGAGGCGATCGTGCTTCCCACTGCGCCACCATGATGCCCCACCTCTATCTATCTATCTATCTATCTATCTATCTATCTATCTATCTATCTATCTATCTATCTATCTATCTATCTATCTATCTATCTATATATATATATATATATATATATATATATATATATATATATATATATATATATATATATATATATATATATATATATATATATATATATATCTATCTATATATATATATATATATATATATATATATATATATATATATATACACAGGCCCGTAGCCAGCCTGGTGAAAGTTCTTTTTTCTCAAAAAGTGGACCTTTTTGCAAATATACGCTTCATTTTCTATTTAATTATGAAATGTAAATACTGAATTTGAGTGACATTTTAAGCACTATTCTGAATTAGCTTGTCAGATGGTCATCATAACCACACTTTTGACTATTTTAGCTAAAATAGCATTCAAATAAATTTTAATATATGCCGCTTTCGGTGCTTCACACTGTTTTATTGGTCATTTTTTTTGGTTCATTAATAAGATCCAAGATTTAGAATAAAAGTTACTAAAAGTAGTTAAAGGTTTCTCTATTTAAAAACAATACAGCAGTGAAAGATGACTTCTCTTACGTCAGATTGTCTGTTTTCTTGCACAGCTGGATGTTGGACTCGTGAAAAATATTTGTTAGCATTGGCCAAAACTGATTAGCAGAAATCACACTGAAGCGACAGCCAACAGAGGACTCCGCTTGGTTTTAAAGTCTTTCTTGACAGGTTATTTCCACCATGATGACAGGGCAGTCAAAATAGCTCATGTATGGGACACACTCTGGACCTTTGTCAGGGAGAGGTGGGTCTTCTGAACCACCCAAACCCCCTCCCTGGCTACAGGGCAGATACATATACACAGTGTTGGAAAAAACTTACATAAAGGTCATTAAAAATAATGCAAAAACAACACAGTAAAAAAAAAACACAGACAAATAGTTACTTCAAAAAGTTAAGCAACATTACTTTTAAAAGAAACTTTGCCTAGCACTACTGTATATTGTGTGTGTGTGTGTGTGTGTGTGTGTGTATATAATCAGAATTATACAATATTATTATACATAATTATACAATAACTTGCCTAATTAACCTAATTACCCTAGTGAAGCCTTTAAATGTCACTTTAAGCTGTATAGAAGTGTCTTGAAGAATATCTAGTCTAATATTATTTACTGTCATCATGACAAAGATAAAATAAATCAGTTATTATAGATGAGGAGTTATTAAAACTATTATGATTAGTCATGTGTTGGAAAAATCTGCTCTCCATTAAACAGAAATTGGCGTGAAAAATAAACGGTGGGCTAATAATTCAGGGGGGCTAATAATTCTGACTTTAACTGTATATATATATATATATATATATATATATATATATATATATATATATTTAAATATATAATTTTTTTAATTATTTGTGGTCATTATATGCAAAATATATTTTGTATAAAAAACTTGCCATTATATGTTAAATATATTGCAGTTATATAGGAAACACATTCTGGGAAATATGCAAAACATTTGCATAAACTCTATTCTTGTCTTTACAGAAATGGAGTCTAAAATCTGGATAAGCAGCATATGAGATTGTAAAAAGGTGATAAAGACACACACACACACACACACACACACACACACACACACACGCACACACACACACACCCGTGACCTTCTATTATTTATTAATGCAAGATGTTATGTTGCTTGGCAATAAACATTTGACATAATAATATTAACTTATGCATAAACCTTTATTACTAAGTAAAATATTATTTTAATGATGATGATGCTTTAACAAATGTAATGAATATTGACTTTATTACACATTTTTTATCTTTTTCTCAGATGAATGATGAACTGCTCCACTAGATAACTGCTATTAAAATAATCTAAATTAACTCTTATTTTTGTTATTTAACAACCGACTCATCCTACAAACATTTATGTAGGCCAACATGACGCATTTTCATAAGTCATATCAGGTGGAAACACACTTTATGAAAACATTTACAGGTTATTAATTTTTACACCAATTAAATGTGGTAAAATTACAATGCAAGGACTCGCGTGCTTTATTGCATATCTTACATATGTTAAAATAACTTGTTTTCCTCACTAAAATGATAAATGGTTTACCAGAAAAGTGACAAAATTTAAAACGCAAGACTAAAGTAAAGTGGCGCGGTGGCTCAGTGGTTAGCACTGTCGCCTCACAGCAAGAAGGTCACTGGTTTGAGTCCCGGCTGGGTCAGTTGGCATTTCTGTGTGGAGTTTGCATGTTCTCCCAGTGTTGGCGTGGGTTTCCTCTGGGTGCTCTGGGTGAATTGAATAAGCTAAATTGGCCGTAGTGTATGCGTGTGCGTGTAAGTGTGTACGGGTGATTCCCAGTACTAGGTTGCGGCTGGAAAGGCATCCACTGTGTAAAACATATGCTGGATAAGTTGGCGGTTCATTCTGCTGTGGTGACCCCTGATTAAAAAAGGACTAAACCAAAATAAAATGAATAAATGAAGACTACAGTATTGCTTAAGATCTCTGAAATACATTCATTTATACCTTTTCATTTCATTTTCCTTCGGCTTATCCACCAACTTATCCAGCATATGTTTTACACAGCGGATGCCTTTCCAGCTGCAACCCAGTACTGGAAATCATATGCACACACACTCATACACTACGGCCAGTTTAGTTCATCAATTCTCCTATAGCGCATGTGTTTGGACTGTGGGGGAAACCGGAGCACCCAGAGGAAACCCACGCCAACATGGGGAGAACATGCAAACTCCACACAGAAATGCCAACTGACCCAGCCAAGGCTCGAACCAGTGACCTTCTTGTGAGGCGATTGTGCTACCCACTGCGCCACCGTGTCACCCTTTATACCTTTTTTAATATTATACAACTACATGACTTTTTATCAGTAGAACCATGTAGAAACAGCACTTCAGGATAACAATCACAGGTTGCCACTTCTGTGTTTTGCTTAACAATTACACAAACATAATCACTAACTACAATTGGAAGTCTTTATTTTGCATAATTTAAACAGCTTCATATACATATTAAAACAGCTTTTATAGGATTATTGCACAATATTCCTGAAGATGTACTCGGTAAATCCATTCCAGCCATAGTCAAGCAAGTAAACTATGCTGGTTAACTCTGTCTGGGGTTAAACCCACCAGCCTGATCCAGTTTTTTTGTATTTAGTTTTTCTGTATTTATATTTTTTTATGGTTTAATTTCTGCTTTTGAGTTGCATTATGGGATCTCGAACTTTTTTCCAACTAATTTTAACCTTGAAATGTTTGACAAAGAGACTTTTATGAACATGTTTATTAGTTTGCAGGTCTATATTGTCTGGGTTGGTGTTGTATATTACACTACAAACACCTTGTAATAAACTGCAGCACATTTACTGTCATTTTACAGACTTATTTCTCTAGATATCATTTCTTATATCCACTAAAATGTCAATAAAAGTCACTTTGTTAATCTGTAGAGTTGAATTTGTAACATCAGAAGTGGACAGAGCAGAGATCAACATCCCATAATGTAATTCACAACCGCAAATAAACCCAAAACAATACAAAATATAGAGATTTTACACAGTTTGTTATCATTTAATGATACATGTTGCATGCAGAATAATCACTTTTTGCATGCTGATATTTGCACACATAAATGCACACATATAACTATCCTGTTAGGCTAAACATGCATAGGTGAAACTCTCACCCCAGCATTGCCAAATTCAGTTCATGTCAGTTTGTTTCCAGTCTGATTTCTCCTTTAGATTTTTTGGAGCCACATCAGAGTCAAAGTTAATGCTAAAAGAGCTCCATTAAGTCTCTCAGAGCAGATCAAAAGCTTGTAAATGTCACAAATTAATTTGAGACAAATGCACAAATGTATAAAAAGCTTTATTTAAGATATGATTTAATGAGTGATTAATAAGTAAATAGTTGTAGAACAAGTAAAGTTTGATCACATGCATGATTATAAACTTTAGCCTAAAACAAGATGTTGCATGTAGAGTATATAAAAATGTAATTTATCTTATTTTAAGCATGCATTTTGCATGTAAAATTCATATTTTATGAATAATTTACCATGATTTTCTGCATTAATATTAACTCTGGTTGAAAATAAACCTCGTAAACCACAGTCATTAACATATAAAAATATTGCAAAAACTAGAATAGCAAATTTAATCATTTTACATAGCCATGAATTACATTTAGAGATACAGAATATATTTATAAACACCTGTAAAGATTTGTTTTAAAGATAAAACTGTAAGCACAATAAAAATATCCGTAAATTAATCCATAAATGTTTTTATTTGTTATTTTTTCCTGTTTATTTACTCTTTTGAGTTGCATTATGGGAGATTGATCTCTTTTCCAACTATTTTTAACCTTGAAAAGTTTGAAAAAGAGACTTTTATGAGCATTTTTACTAGTTTAAAGTGCTATACTGTCTGGGTTGGTGTTGTATATTACACTACAAACACCTTGTAATAAACTGCAGCACATTTACTGTCATTTTACAGACTTATTTCTCTAGATATCATTTCTTCTATCCACTAAACTGTCAATAAAAGTCACTCTGTTAATCTGTAGAGTTAAAATTACAACATCTAAGGTCAAAAGAGCAGAGATCAACATCCCATAATGCAATTCACAACCGCAAACAAACCCAAAACAATACAAAATATAGAGATTTTACACAGTGTATATCTTTGTTATCATTTAATGATACTTATATTGATATTTGCACACATTAATGCATACATATAACTAGTGTGTAAGGCTAAACATGCATAGGTGAAACTCTCACCCCAGCATTGCCAAATTCAGTTCATGTCAGGTTGTTTCCAGTCTGATTTCTCCTTTAGATTTTTTTGGAGCCACATCAGAGTCAAAGTTAATGCTAAAAGAGCTCCATTAAGTCTCTCAGAGCAGATCAAAAGCTTGTAAATGTCATAAAGTTCTCCACTGCCTGACTGACCTCATTTCACTCAGTGATGTGCAAACAACAACCCTGAGAGCCGTTTGATTGGCTGTTGGCTTTTCACTTCCTGTCGACAAATCCTTCACACTCAGATCATGTTTGCAGTAGAAACAGGCCTCATCCCCAAAGTAACACCTCACACTGTGCTGCTATTTTATGGCTATAAAGGTTAAGATGTACACACTGTCTTCTGAAAATGAAGTCCCACCTGTGAGATGCACCTGTTGGTGTTTATTCAGGTTGGATCCGCAGGAATCTTTCACAATCAGGTCATATTTATTTATATAAAAAAAGGATTATACGTGCATTTTACGGTCTAATATTTAATTTTGGGGGCTTTTGAAACACGTATTGAGAGTCTTCAACAGTTAACATCTCAACAGGCATGAATTCGTGTATTGTTATTCCAGATTTGTCCAGATGAGGGCGCCCTTGTCTCTACTATTGCTGGAATTATTAAGGAATCTGCGCAGGATTCACAACAAAATGACACACAGAATTTACTCAGAGCTGATAAACGCTTTACTTTTAGCTCACGGGTGTTTTAGCCTTTATGAACAGCAGGGGTTTTCATCATTATTACATTAGGCTTCACTAGTTTACTTGTTTCTCAATTAACACGCTTTTACCTTTGCGTCGACGACCCAGTTTCAGAGCAGCACCTGAGAGAAGAGAGACGAAAGAGAGATTTACATGTCTTAATCTTTGTTAAGATCAAGCAAAAATGAAATAAAATGTTAATTCTTTACATTATATATTTGAGAGTGAAATATGTGCTGGTATTAGAATCAACAAATGTTTTAAACAGCTGTCATGAACACTCTTCTCGTCTGTCATTGGCTAATGAGAAGAAAGTCCCGCCCCTAAACCAAACAATTGGACAGTGAGCGTTTGTGTTTGTTTGTGTGTGTGTGCTGAACTCAAACTCAGGTTAAAATTGAGTTTTCATTTACCTATGTACGATAAAAAACCAAAAATACCAAAGCAAAAAGAACTGTTAATTATCTTAAAGAATTAAATGATGTGTTTGCATAATTGTAACTTTTTTCTTCTTTTCTTTTTATATTGTATTTGTTTTGATGTCAATATAATGTTGTTATTGCCCTTGTATGTTCTGTGTTCTAAAATTGTAAAAAAAATTGAGTTTTCATATAAAAATGTAATAAACTACCTGTTTATAGAGAAATCTTTATATACTTAAGCATAACTTTCTATTAAAACCTTTCCTTTGACTGCAAAAGTCTCTTTTAATGAGTGATTCACCTTTAAATAGTTTGATAGAGAGCAAACACTTGAAGGTTGAGCTTTTGCATGTAAAATATTTACATAGTATTACAGAATAGACACACGTTCTCTTATTAAGGCCTAAAGATGAATAAACCTGCTGTTTTTATATGCTATTAATGTGTGCAAACATGAATACGCTTTTTTTTTACTACATTTCTGTATTTTTACTTTTGCATTTAATAAAAAAAGAGAATTTAACAAGAGCTTTACTTTTAAAAGTTAAAGTTTAAAAGTTTCAGTAAATTTACACAGTTTAAATGAATGTGTTTGGGTGCATTTGTAAAAAAGTTCTTCATTGCACAAGCAAAAAAAAGATTAAATAAGTAATTTTTAAGACTATTTTTTCTTTGCATGCAAGTAAAATTTGAGGCAAATTATTCCATGCATGCACAAATGTATAAAAAGCTTTATTTTTGCATGTAATAATAAGAGATTATTCTGTAAATAGTTGTAGAACAAGTAAAGTTTGATCATATGCATGATTATAAACTTTTAATTTATCTAATTTTAAGCATGCATTTTGCATATAAATTCATATTTAATGAGTAATTTACCATGATTTTCTACATTAATATAGAATATAGCTGAAAATAAACTGCATAACCACATGTATTTACATATAAAAAAATTGCAAACAGTTAAGAAAGTTGTTCTTGTTGCATGTAAAAAAGCGAATTTAATCATTTTACATAGCCATGAATTACATTTAGAGATACAGAATATATTTATAAACACCTGTAAAGATTTGTTTTAAAGATAAAACTGTAAGCACAATAAAAATATCCGTAAATTAATCCATAAATGTTTTGATTTGTTATTTTTCCCGTTTATTTATTCTTTTGAGTTGCATTATGGGAGATTGATCTCTTTTCCAACTATTTTTAACCTTGAAAAGTGTGAAAAAGAGACTTTTATGAGCATTTTTACTAGTTTAAAGTGCTATACTGTCTGGGTTGGTGTTGTATATTACACTACAAACACCTTGTAATAAACTGCAGCACATTTACTGTCATTTTACAGACTTATTTCTCTAGATATCATTTCTTATATCCACTAAACTGTCAATAAAAGTCACTTTGTTAATCTGTAGAGTTAAAATTTCAACAACAGAAGTGGACAGAGCAGAGATCAACATCCCATAATGCAATTCACAAATGTAAATAAACCCAAATCTCACTGTTAATTAAGAGAAATCTATTTACAGTGCATGCAGTACTTTCTTGAATCTCCAGGGGTCCACACACACACACACACCTGCTGCATCACGACTCTCTCAACTTTTACTCTACACAAACCGCAGCTTCACAGACTGCATCAAGTTCAAAGGTCACTCTTTCCCGTTTTCCGCTCTCCAATCTTTCCCCCTCAGAGACCTGCAAGCGTCAATTTAATAAAACCCTCCAATATAACATTCTGCTTACTGTTGCAACCTGCTGAGATTGGACAGAAGCCTGCAGGTAAAAGCTTAATAAGGCCTCGCCGCCACACACTACTGCCTGTTTTTACACGGCTAATAATATAAGTGCCGGAGCCCCCGAGAGTGGGGAAATAGGCAGAGAAAAGCCGACAAGCAGATATTAACCACCTTGCTTTATTACAAACAGCCTCCATTACTGCTAAAGATAGCGGATCCCTGGTTACCGCAGGGCCCGGAGTGCAAAGTCGCTGCCGTTAGCCGGTAATTTAGGATGAGAGGGAGAGCTCACGATATTGATCTCAGCTCGCTTTTTTTTTTGCTGAGTAGAGTGGAAAAAAAAGAAGGTATGAAGCATCCGAGCGATCTGATTGGCTGCTTCATCTATTATGTTATACACTCATTCTGACTCGGCCATCCTGTGACAGAGGCCTGCCTTCTATTGTTATGTTAAGCACACTTTATTAGCAGCTCGCAGTCTATTTAGGAACAATTCAGAGAGGTTTCCAGTGCAGATGGGGCTTGTGTGGGAAAAATGCATGGAGAGATTTGAGAAATTTGGCCAATGAATATGATGAACAAAGGCTTAAAGGAGATGTTGCATTGAAGTACTGATCAAAAATTAGTTTTTAATAAAGGTGTACAAGAAAAAAAAGGAATAAGTATAAATACATTATGCATGCATGCAGATTTTGCTTTGCTTATTTAATGCTCTCTCATGCAAGTGTAAATTCAAATAAAAAATAATACTGATAATTATTATAATAACAATAATAACTGTCTCACTGTCACAACCTGAATCTGAAATCATTTTTGATTGATTTTATGTAATTTAATTTAAATATATTCAATATATTTAAAGGTAATACAGTATATTTTACTGCTTAAGAATTTTTTTAACATATAAAATGTAAACATTTTGATATGATATTAAATAATAAAATTTTTTATTTAAAAATTTTTAAATATTAAAAATAATTTTCTATAAATGTAACAAAATAAAATAAGCTTTTTAAAAAATTATTTTGAATATAATTTAAATATATTAAATATATTTAAGAGTTCAGCTCTCAATTAGGAAATATATATTTGTATATAATATATAAGAAATGTATATTATAATATATAAAAATATTATTATATTATTATTGATAATAATTATATATATAACAATATAATAAATAATAATTGTCCCACTATATACAATTAAAATCAGAATTATTCGCCCCCTTTGAATTTGTTTTCTTTTTTAAATAATTCCCAAATTATGTTTAACAGAGCAAAGAAATTTTCACAGTATGTCTGATAATATTTTTTCTATTGGAGAAAGTCTTATTTGTTTTTATTTCGGCTAGAATAAAAGCAGTTTTAAATTTTTTAAAATCCATTTTAAGGTCAATATTATTAGCTCCTTTAAGCTGTATTTTTCTTCGACTGTCTAAAGAACAAACCACTGTTATACGATAACTTTCCTAATTACCCTAACCTGCCTAGTTAACCTGATTACCCTAGTTAAGCCTTTAAATGTCTTTTTAAGCTGTATAGAAGTGTCTTGAAGAATATCTAGTCTAATATTATTTACTGTCGTCATGATAAGGATAAAATAAATCAGTTATTAGAAATGAGTTATTAAAACTATTATGATTAGAAATGTGTTGAAGAAATCTGCTCTTCGTTAAAATTGGGAGAAAAAATAAACAGGGGGGCTAAAAATTCAGGGGGTTTAATAATTCTGACTTCAACTGTATATGTATATATATATAAACAAAATAAAAAAGCTTTTTATAAATGTTGGGTCTCCTATTTTAAACTAAATACCAAACACCAAATAAAAAACAAGCCCTCATTTACATACCTGCATTACAGTATACATGCATGCATTTTCTGTTTTGCACGTAAAAAAGCCTCTTTAATGAGTTTCTGGAGGTCTATTTATGTTTCGCGACACTCTTGCTTGTCTACAGCAGTTTATTATTTGCCGCTGATTTGATTTTGCATTGTGTAAATGACAAGATTGATGGTGTGGGCTGTTCCTGACAGACCCTCTGAGCTCTCGCTCCCTCCCGCTCCGTCTCCAGTTAATGATCTTCATATTAAGATCACTTTAGGACCCGGGAGTGCAGCGGGGCCCGTCCCACATGGGGGCCGTCTTTGTGTCTGGATAGACACAGGGGAGACTGGAGACATTAACACCATCTCAAATCATGCAATGATCCCCGCCACACACACACACGCACACACAGATGACAGTGACTAAACATATGCATGCAAACACACGTATAAATATGCATGACTCTATATATTATTATCATTTTCACATTCTATAAGAAAGCACATTGTTATTTTTAGTTTTACAATAGTATTATATGCACAGTCACTGCATGAAAATGTTGTCAGGACGAAAAACACAACAACAAAGGCTTCCACTTCACACACGCACACACTCACACATACACACGAAATTTAATGAATCACCAAATGGTAAGACTTAATATAAAACATTAAATACTTTTAGTCTGAGCAAAATTCTTAGAAAAAAAACACCTTTAACAATTGCATTTTATTGTTTGATTCCAATCTTTTAATCATTTTATTATTATTATTATTGATTTTTGTATTATTATTATTATTTTTTTCATATTATTATTATTATTATTATTATTTATATTATTATTATTTTTTATATTATTATTATTATTATTATTATTATTATTATTATTATTATTATTATTATTATTATTTATTTATTTTTATATTATTATTATTTTTATATTATTATTATTATTATTTTTATATTATTATTATTATTATTATTATTATTATTATTATTATTTATTTTTTATATTATTTTTTATATTATTATTATAATTTTTTTAATATTATTATTATTTTTTATATTATTATTATTTTTTTATATTATTATTATTATTATTATTTTTTTTAAATATATTATTATTATTATTATTATTATCATTATTATTATTATTATTATTATCATTATTATTATTATCATTATTATTATTATTATTTTTTTGTTGAATATATTATTATTATCATTATTATTATTATTATCACTATTATTATTATTATCATCATTATTATTATTATTATTATTATTATTATTTAATATATTATTATTATCATTATTATTATTATTATCATTATTATTATTATTATTATTATTATTATTATTATTATTATTATTATTATCATCATTATTATTATTATTATTATATGAGTTTTTCATAACATTTTAAATAAATCCAATTATCACTATACCTAATTTATATTGATTTTTATATTAGACCCTAAAAATATCTTTATTTCTCTGTAAAACTCTTTCTTAAATCTAAAACCTGCCTCTAAAATTGCACAAGGATTCTCTCTCTCTCTCTCTCTCTCTCTTTAACGCACACACACACACACACACACACAAACACACAGATCAGGCCAATCCCAAATGAAGCGTTAAATGAAGAAACATATAGTACGGCTCTCAGGGGACCGAGGGTCTGTTACACAAAAGGATGGTCCCGTCTGAAGCCGCGCTGTCATTAACTTCTGGCTCCGCCTCCACACTTCAGCAGCCAATTAAAGGTTACCCTCGATCTGGGGCCTGTCAGATGAGACAAATATAAACCACGCCCATTTATGACATAACTCCGCCCCTATAAGACTGCAACAATGCTGCTTTCCAACAATGACTGAAGAGGATTTGTGAAGCATTACTAATGTAATAAAATAAAATGATATTAAAAAATAAAATAAAATAAAAATAAATAAATAAATAAATAAAATTAAAATAAAAAAATATAAATAAATAAAATAAATAAATAAATACATAAAAAAATATATATATATATAATTTATTTATTTTTTTAAAATATAATTTCTTTTAAAAGTACATTAAGTGTTTTAATTATGTCTTGCAAAGCATCCATGCATTGTTTGATATGATAATTATCTTCCCTCACATTTATACATTGCAATGAAGCATACATATAATTCAAATAATTATCATAATAAAAGTAAAACGCATATTTACGCATATTAGCATATTTACTATAATTTATGAACACATAATGAATTATGAAAGCATTCACAATGCATTATACATACTTGTTTTTAAGAAAGGCATAACCTGACAAACACACACCTGAGATCCAAATGTAGTTCTATTCTGAGAGTCAGACTAATATAACCTGTTACTTTTAATACTTATGATGCAACACGTTTATTATGGGGTGCAAACAGCAATGCAACAATGTGATGCAAATCATGTGAAAGTACATACATTTCCAGCGATGCAAGTATGATTTTATGCATTAAAACAAATCTAAACACAATGCAATGCCACACTATAACAAGCAAAAACCACAGTTTATATAAATGTGTTAATGTATGCGTGCATGAAAGTGTAAAGAAGCACATTCATGCATTTTTATTGCATATAAATAAAACACTTTTTAATATTGTGATGAAGGTCTACGTGTTTTTATCGACTCTCTTGTTAAAAGTGCATCATAATAATATCAAAACTATGATATTTTTTAAATGAACATCTGAAACATATTGGCTAGTACACTGAAAGTGTGTATAGCTCTATTATATTTTTAAATACATTGACTGCTCTGGTAAAAACCACAAACAGGTCTGGCAGAGATGACAGCATGCAGAACGAAGTGAGAGTATTTGTGCATCCCCATAGAGTTTCATTGATGCAAATACTCTGAACTAGAGATGCCAAATCGAGCAGTCAACAAGCTTGCTGACAGCTGAACTTATAGCTGATGCACGATGCATGTCATTTTCTTACACCGTGTCCTAACAACAAGAGATAAAAGCTATCATGTTAAAAGGAGTTTTATCCTAACCATGTAACAGCGACATGTAAATTATTCATTTTAGAAACCGTTTCTATTTCTGTGACGTTGCAGCAAAACAACACCATAAACTAATATGACAATGATCACCTCAGGTACTGATTATGTGCTTTATTCCATATTAAATGCAACCAATGTGAGTTTGAACACCATTTTACGTGACATTTATTGCTATACTAATGAAAGCAGCAGCAGATAGTTCATCACAGATCTTAAATTGTGAATTGAAATTCTCTAAGCATGCGTCCGCGATCGAAATGCGACCTCTGGTGGACAGTTACAGCCTCTGAAAGGAGATGCAGATTCAGAGTTCTACATGAGGTAGTTATTGGCAAATAATTAAAATATTACGGTATAAACATTAGGTGAGCAGGTGACATTGTAACCCTGTGTTCTAACAACACAATACTTGACGAGATTTGCAGTGATGAGCAATTGGGCTGTTTGCACCAGACAGAAATGTAAATACAGCCATTCAGAAGCACAGAATAGTGCACTCACTGCACTCCAGCGAAATGGTAAGGTTTATAATCTAATGAATACATATTAAACCTCTTTAACATGATTAAATGTAGATGCTGGATCACTGATATGTGTTGGTTTGCGCTGGGTCTCAGTTCTGAAGTTCAATTTCAGACGGTTTATTTTATTTTCCAGATCTGAGGTGAACTATCTGCTGCTGCTTTCAGTAGTATGGCAATAAATGTGATGTAAAATGGCAATTAAACTCACATTATTAGCATTTAACACTGAATAAAGCACACGAGGTGTACATCATTGTCATAGTTTTCTGTTGTTCTGCTGCAAGAAATTGAAGCCGTTTCTAAAATATTAAGTTCAGGTGTTAGTTAGGAAAAAAACTCCTTTTAATATGGGAAATATTCCTTTCTATCGCATCTTGTTGCTTTCATTTAGAACACAATTTAAATAAGTCAGGCAATCAGGCACACTGCAGTTGGTGTTGTCAATCTGGCAACCTGCGCTTGCGTTTGTTTTGAACCAAGTGTGCAATACCTAGTTCAACCACTGGGTGTCAAACTTACTTACTGCTCCTTTAAATATGTATTAATTAGATTACAACCCTAACCATTTTGTTGGGAGTGCAGTGGCCGGCATTCAAGTGAATAACTAGAGTATTTAAATGCTTTTGTCATGTTGCATTTGACAGACAAATTGCTTGTCGCTGGAATATTGTCATGTTGTTTGCTGTTAGGAGACTTGACTTGAAACTTGACTTTACTGCATACTTGCAAACATTCAGATCTAAAAATCCGGGAGATTTTATCAGGGGGTGCACGCGAAGTGAAGAGTGGGGGAGGAAGGTGCGCGCAAACTGAAGAGCGGGAAGCAGGTATGAAGATGGTTGCGCGTTGGGTTCGGTGCGCATGGGAACAGAACCAGAAAGCTAGCCGGACTGTACCAAAGGGTGCAGGGTGGAATTCCGGGAGTTTTCCGTGAGACTGAACAATACGGGAGATGGGCGGGAGATGGGTCTGAAATATGGGAGACTCCAGGGAAAAACGGGAGTGTTGGCAAGTATGCTTTACTGAAGCCTACTCGAAGGTTGGTCTTGAGCATCCACCATGTTTGTAGTTTTTTACACTTTGTTTGTAGTTCTACTAGAATTCACGTCCAGTGCATAATATATTGTGTGCATTATCAGCAGTTCGAGTACGGACACTTACTCTTTTTAACATATTAATGTTTAAGACATGCTAATTCAATTTTAAAATACTATTTAGGATGGATAGTATGTGAATTGGGACGCAGTATCGGTGTTACATCAACTGCATAGATTATTTCCAGTTGCAACATCCTGATGCCGACAGCTACAGCTCCAGTGAAGACTGATAGACTCTGTTGCACTGAATTTAGATTGTAATATCTCCAAGCAAAGCAAAGCAACAAAAAAAAAACATCCCATTTCAATTCATATCAGCCATTAGGCAACTTTCACACACTCTTTTTTTGTACAAACACACTGCTGCTTTGAGCTTGTGCACAGTCAGACTTGCCATCAATCTGCTAGGAGACGCAGCATTGTCTTTTTAAGGGAAGATTTATGGCGTCTAACTTCCCGATGATAGGTTTTATAGCATAACAAGTACTGTTGTCCCAATCAGCGGCGCGGATGATGGATCTGTTGTTGGAGTGAGAGACAGTGCGACTGAACCAGGATCTCTGCTACTGGAATGATGAACCTCACAAAAGCAAGATTGATGCTCTGCCCCGGACACCGTATGAATTAACATCTCCTTCTCGCTTGTTTACACGCTCTTCCCCTTTCCTTCCTGCTAACATTGGCTTTCTAATCAAATCAGATCAAATCAACAGTGCTTTACCGCTGTGATTGTCAAACCAGCGCCGGAGCATTCGTATGAATTAATTAGCATTAATATAATCGGCGGTAACAGCGATAACTGCATAAACATGAGACATGCTCATTATTTATACTGCATATGACTAATGGGATGCTCGTAACATCAGGAATTGTGACCGCCATTGAGCTTCGCTGCACTAATGTGAGCTGATTTTGAGTCATGTATGGATACACACAGGTTGTGATACCTGTTGATTTCAGCATGATAATATCAGGAGGTGAGCTCGGGTTTTCACTAAAGCAGTTTGCGGGCGGCAGCTCTTTATTGTGTGGTTTAATACCCAGAAGGCTGTGGGTTTGGTGTTCTGCTCCTGTTCTGCTGTGCCTGATCTGCAGATATTTCACATGCGAGTATAGTGCGTGTATTAAAGTTGTCTACAAAGGCTAATGTCACAGCAATCGCAAAGAAACCACACAGCAACGTCTGAGACACCCATAGCAAAGCACCGTAAAACCACAAAGAACATTGAACAGTTTATATCAGAACATCCAACACAATCTCATGGCAATTCGTAACTTCTTGATTTAGTGGCTAATTTGTACGGTCTAATTTGTACAATTTAGTACGATTTGCTCATCCCCCTATGACGGTTGGGTTTAGGGGTGGGGTTAGGTGCCACGCCTCCTTTTTAAAATCGTACAATTTCGTACGACTGAACTCTGAATTAGCCACTAAACTGACAAAATGTAAAATACTAATGTTTTCTCGTGAGATCAGGCTGGAACATCATATAGACCAGGGGTTTTCAAACTTTTAGGACACTCAACCCCCCCAAATGGGGGGTTGGGGTGGTTATGCACCAGGTTTGAGGCAGCTGCCCGCTGTGATGTCGGTGATCTGGGGGTGTTATAAACTATACCAAAAAGCTGAGAAATTCCAGGAGACAGAGCAAAACAGGAGACGGGTCTGAAACACGAGAGACTCCCTGGAAAAAAGGGAGTCTTGGCAGGCATGCACTGGGGGCATGAATGAAATGTTCATGAGTGAAACTGAAACTGCAGTTAAAGTCACCCAAAATTACAGGAAACTCTTCACAAGCTCTTCACGTAAACACCTTAATTATATTATTGACTATTAAGGCAAATAACTAGACTACTGATGTCCATGTAAGCATAGTCAGTAGTGTCTTCGAAGAAAGTGAAAGATCCAGAAGGGCAGTTTTTTGTCAGACGGCTCAACAAAAAACTTTCATTCACCGTCATTCATTTTAAAAGCACCTGGTCCATATTATTTGTATATGCTTTACTCGAAGGCATAAACTCTACAGGTGCCTGATAGTTAGCTGTGGAGCTAACATTAATCAAAGTCACTCTAGTGAACGCATAAAAATCGTCATCATAATTTACTCAAGTGCACGCAAACCACATAGCAACCCAGCACACTCTAGAAACAATATAGCAAAGCTCTACAAACCACCCATAACACCCTAGCAACCATATAGCAACCCATTACACCCAAACTACCACATAGCAACCTCACAGCAATACCCTACAAACCACCCATAATACCGTAGCAACCACATAACAACCCGTTACACACAAGCAACCACATAGCAATGCCCTATAACTCACCCATAATACCCCATCAACCACATAGCAACCCATTACACCCTAGCAACCACACAGCAATGCCCTATAACTCACCCATAATACCCCGTCAACCACACAGCAACCCATTACACCCTAGCAACCACATAGCAATGCCCTACGACTCACCCATAATACCCTGTCAACCACATATTAATCCAATATGCCCTAGCAACCACATAGCATTGCCCTATAACTCACCCATAATACCCCGTCAACCACATATCAATCCATTATGCCCTAGCAACCACATAGCAATGCCCTATAACTCATCCATAATACCCCGTCAACCACATATCAATCCATTATGCCCTAGCAACCACATGGCAATGCCCTTTAACTCACCCATAATACCCCGTCAACCACACAGCAACCCACTACACCCTAGCAACCACATAGCAATGCCCTATAACTCACCCATAATACCCCGTCAACCACATAGCAACCCATTACACCCTAGCAACCACATAGCAATGCCCTATAACTTACCCATAATACCCTGTCAACCACATAGCAACCAATTACACCCTAGCAACCACATAGCAATGCCCTATAACTCACCCACAATACCCCGTCAACCACACAGCAACCCATTACACCCTAGCAACCACATAACAATGCCCCATAAATCACCCATAATACCCTGTCAACCACATAGCAACCCATTACACCCTAGCAACCACATAATAATGCCTCACAACTCCATTATTGTGGCTTTGAGAGTCTATGAGGCTGTTTTACCTGGTCACTTCGTTCGATTTATTCAGTGGTCACATTCCAGAAGAAACTGCATGAGTCTAATTAATTGCTTTTAGACAAAATTAATTTAAATAAAACAAATTATGACCTGGAGAAAATCTGACCGGTGCCTGTTTAGAGAAACACCTGTAGGTGCAAAACACATCTACTATTAGCATAAAACATGTGTTAACAAAGAAAAAGCCAAAGTAAGAATTTTGCAGGAAATAATAAATGAAAATGTTTGAATAATAATGTCTGTTTGAATATAAATGCCCTATTAAATATTGAAGTATGTGGTGCTGTGATAAACAACCACTAATACAATCTGAATATATAAAAAAACACTGTAAAAGTTAAAATAATGATCAATATTCATTGCATATTGATCATCACAACATATTGCATTATTGAATTTTGACATATGTCTACCCCCCCACCCGAAAGAGACAAAAAAAGTGCGTTTAGACGGACAAAATCTGCACATTATCCTAGTAAACAACTTGACAAAACAGTAATTATTTTAGTTTCTGCAAAAAGCATGCATATGATTATAGAAGACAAGCTAATAATTCATAAAATTTCACTTAATTAAATACAAAATATGGGGAAAAATGCAACAACAACAACAACAAAAAAGATCCACTTTTAGAGAAAAAGAACCCCCTCTTTCACTAGGCTGGCTACTGGCCTGGTATGGGTGTTTCACAGTACTGGATTGGAGCTGGAAGGGCATCCACTGTGTAAAACATATGCTGGAATAGTTGGCGGTTCATTCCACCGTGGCGACCCCTAATGAATAAAGGGACTAAGCCGAAGGAAAATGAATGAATGAATACACAAACGATGCTTACAGCAGCTCAGGCAATCAGATCAGAAAATGCTGGCGTTCCTATTGAGATCTCTGACATTTACAGACTCTTCTGACACATTGGAGATTAGCGAGTACCTTTTTTCTTCCGGAAAAGATTCTGAAAAGGAAAAAAAAAAGTCTTCATTTAATCTCATTGCTGTCTACTAGCAACAATTGAGTAATGAAAGCGGTCTCCTTTGTGGTTTCTCCTTCCCTCTGGGAACAGGACAGATGCCAGAGAGAAAGAGAGAGCGTCAGAAGTAGGTAGAGCAAAAGCTACAGGCAGATGTTATCTGGGAAAGCGTCCTACTCTGCGCAGACTTCAGGGAAGAAGTACATTCAGAACGACCTAGCGAGATTACCAGTGTTTATTTTATTCATTTCCGGAGGTTAAAACTTAGTGTGAAAGCACAGCACGGCTCCAGCTTCAATCAGCTCAACTAGTGCTGGAAGACAAGCGCCGAGCGTTTCTTCCAGGCCATGCTCTCGGAAAAACAGAAAGAGGGAGAAAAAAGCACTAACTGGATTAACCGTCATGCTTTATTTTAGCCACCGAAAATATCGTCTTCGCATGCACAAGGGGACGGACGCCACACAGATGAAGATGTAAAAATATAGGCATCAGGAGAATTTTGTCATAAAGACTGCACACGTGACTCGGTTTTCCCCAACACTTCAAAAGCTCATGGCGTGGAATCAGCACGGCTTTGATCTGGAAGACTGTGGCCGCGTCCGATTGGCTTTGCTGGCACTTGGTGACAGACTGGAAGACAGAAAGAAACAGAGAGAAAGAGATGGAGAGAGAGAGGGGAAAGCAGGTCACTGGACAGCCGCCTCCAGGGAGGAGTGTGAGGGGTGCGAAGATTAGGAATGCCAGACTGACCACAGCAAGTGGAAGAAAACAGATGTCCAGGGTCCCACGACTCCCAGGGGGCCGAGACGGACACTGCACAGGAATCCCCCAAAACACACACACACACAGACTTCGCAGAGTCGCCAGGGAAACATGCCCGGATGCCCTCTCTGGTTAAATCCTCTATGCTTAGAGGATGGATGCTCGTTTAAGAGTCTCTGGTTCTACTCCACATATACTGCATGTTTCTTCCATGCATCATACAACAATGGTTTCAGGTGATGCACATCTTTTATATCTTCACACCATAGACAATTGCCTTCAGATGACCCCAAAGATAAAAGTCTAAGGGGGTTAGATCGGGAGACCTAGGGGGCCATTCAGCTGGCCCAGGATGACCAATCCACTTTTCAGGAAACTGTTCATCTAGCATCCACCCATAATGTGTTGGTGCAGCATCTTGCTGGAAAAACTTCCAGCTTCAGTGCATAAAGAGGGAAACACATCATCATGGAGCAATTTCAAATATCTAGTGGCCTTGAGGTTTCCACTGATGAAGAATGACCCCACTATGTTTGTTGTCTATGGTGTGAAGATACAAGATGTGCAGCACCTGAAACTACGGATACTGGAAGCCTGTGCTGGCATTTCTCCTGCGGTGTTGCTATCAGTGTGTGAAGAGAGGGAGAAGAGGGTTGCATTGACAGTCCAACACAATGGGCAGCACATTGAACACGTTTTATAAGTGGTCAGAAACTTGTCAATAACTCATAAAAGGTTAAAATTACGTTAAAACCAAGCACACCATTGTTTTTCACATAGTCACATGGCAACACCCTAACCACCCATTACACCTCGGCAACCACATAAAAATGACCTACAACCCAATCACAGCAAGCTAGCAACCACATAGCAACATCCTAACCACCCATTACACCTCGGCAACCTCATAGCAATGACCTAGAAACCACTCACAACAACATGGTGACCACATAGCAACATTCTAACCACCCATTACACCTTGACAACCACATAAAAATGACCTACAACCCATTTACAACAAGCTAGCAACCACATAACAACATCCTAACCACCCATTACACCTCGGCAACCACATAACAATGACCTACAACCCTTTCACAACATCTAACCACCCATCACACCTTTTCAAGCATATAACAATGACCTAGAAACCACTCACAACAACCTGACAACCACATAGCAACACCCTAACCACCCATTACACCTCGGCAACCACATAAAAATGACCTACAGCCCAATCACAACAAGCTAGCAACCACATAGCAACATCCTAACCACCCATTACACCTCGGCAACCTCAAAGCAATGACCTAGAAACCACTCACAACAACCTGGTGACCACATAGCAACATTCTAACCACCCATTACACCTTGACAACCACATAAAAATGACCTACAACCCATTTACAACAAGTTAGCAACCACATAGCAACATCCTAACCACCCAATACACCTCGACAACCACATAAAAATGACCTACAACCCATTCACAACAAGCTAGCAACCACATAGCAACATCCTAACCACCCAATACACCTTGACAACCACATAAAAATGACCTACAACCCATTCACAACAAGCTAGCAGCAACATAGCAACATCCTAACCACCCAATTCACCTCAACAACCACATAAAAATGACCTACAACCCATTCACAACAAGCTAGCAACCACATAGCAACACCCTAACCACCCATTACACCTCGGCAACCACATAACAATGACCTACAACCCTTTCACAACATCTAACCACCCATCACACCTTGGCAAGCATATAACAATGACCTAGAAACCACTCACAACAACCTGACAACCACATAGCAACACCCTAACCACCCATTACACCTCGGCAACCACATAAAAATGACCTACAACCCAATCACAACAAGCTAGCAACCACATAGCAACATCCTAACCACCCATTACACCTCGGCAACCTCAAAGCAATGACCTAGAAACCACTCACAACAACCTGGTGACCACATAGCAACATTCTAACCACCCATTACACCTTGACAACCACATAAAAATGACCTACAACCCATTTACAACAAGTTAGCAACCACATAGCAACATCCTAACCACCCAATACACCTCGACAACCACATAAAAATGACCTACAACCCATTCACAACAAGCTAGCAACCACATAGCAACATCCTAACCACCCAATACACCTTGACAACCACATAAAAATGACCTACAACCCATTCACAACAAGCTAGCAGCAACATAGCAACATCCTAACCACCCAATTCACCTCAACAACCACATAAAAATGACCTACAACCCATTCACAACAAGCTAGCAACCACATAGCAACACCCTAACCACCCATTACACCTCGGCAACCACATAACAATGACCTACAACCCTTTCACAACATCTAACCACCCATCACACCTTGGCAAGCATATAACAATGACCTAGAAACCACTCACAACAACCTGACAACCACATAGCAACACCCTAACCACCCATTACACCTCGGCAACCACATAAAAATGACCTACAACCCAATCACAACAAGCTAGCAACCACATAGCAACATCCTAACCACCCATTACACCTCGGCAACCTCATAGCAATGACCTAGAAACCACTCACAACAACCTGGTGACCACATAGCAACATTCTAACCACCCATTACACCTTGACAACCACATAAAAATGACTTACAACCCATTTACAACAAGTTAGCTACCACATAGCAACATCCTAACCACCCATTACACCTTGACAACCACATAAAAATGACCTACAACCCATTCACAACAAGCTAGCAACCACATAGCAACATCCTAACCACCCATTACACCTCGACAACCACATAAAAATGACCTACAACCCATTCACAACAAGCTAGCAACCACATAGCAACATTCTAACCACCCATTACACCTTGAAAACCACATAGCAACTTCCTAAAATTCCCCATAACACCTTGGCAACCACATAGCAACAGGTTGAGACCACTCAGAAACCCTGCTCTAGCTGAGGTGTTAGTGAATGATGTCGGAAGCTGAATTGGTCGTGTAGTCTCTGTATAGCATCACCAATCTGTGGTTTTCTGGATGTGTCCCACTTCTCTTTGTTTGAGTGAGAGCTCAGCTGTTGGTTGTGGAGTCTGTGGTGCGTGAGAAACCAGGGAGAGTTTTTTTAGAGTGTGATTAACTCAATTAACAGCGCTACTGTTTAACATGTCAAAGATGTCCTACAGTAAGAGGACCAAACGGATGAATGAAACACGAGAGGCTGCTATTTTCTAACCACTATACTGTTTACACATATTTTTACATATTTTGATAGGGTGACTTAAAAAATGCTCACTCCTTAGATAAATATTCAGTTTGAGATATTTGGGAAGAGCTCATTTATAGTTTAATATAGTGATAACCAGGGCCAGACAGAATCTGTGGTCGTTTTTTGCTATTTCTGCAGAGAATTTTAGTAAAAATCTGTGGATTTCTGCGGAATTATTTTGGGAGTATCATAACTAAAATCTTAATATGCGAAATAAAAAATAATATCTTTTAAACTTTTATTTAACGTTTAAAATGCAAATCCAATTAGAGTCACTTTATTTGATAAACAAAGCAAGTCTCTCATTCGATATATGTACTAAAAGACAGAAAATATTACTTTATAAACTGCATTGTACATAAATCAGATGAACATTTTCACATTAGTCAATAATATTACTGTAATTAATTTAAAAATGAAATACATTTAGATTTACACACATTAATAAAGGGTTTAGTCCCTTTATTAATCAGGGGTGGCCACAGCGTAATGAACCGCCAACTTATCCAGCACATGTTTTACACAGCGGATGCCCTTCCAGCCGCAACCCATAACTGGGAAACACCCACACACTCTCATTCACATACATGAACTACAGACAATTTGAACTAAAGACAAGCACGTGTCTTTGGACTTGTGGGCAAGACTGGAGCACCCTGAGGAAACCCACACATATGCAGGGAGAACATGCAAACTCCACACAGAATTGCCAACTGACCCAGCTGAAGCTCGAACCAGCGACCTTCTTGCTGTGAGGTGATTGTGCTACCCACTGCGCCACCATGACGCCCCTAACACAATATATATATATATATACATACATACATACATACATACATATATATATACATACATACATATACTGACAAAAAACACCCTTGAAAACCTCTAGTGGATTGTCCTCAACCTTTTGGGGTGTGGGGTTGGGGGGGTTGGGGTGCTTGTGGTGGTGGTTTGTAGGTTGCTAGGTGACCATCAACTGTTTCTCAGAGGATGTCAAGCTGACAAACCTTGCTGTCACTCTGATACAAGTTTTATTTATGGAGAAAATTTACAAAGCACTGCAGCGTTAGGGTGTTCTGTGTTTGTCTAAAATAATTAGTCTGCTGAAATGTGTCTATTCCATTTAAAGTATGAAGCTGATTGGTCAGTTCCGGAACTGTTTTTTTACTGCATCCGGAAGCCGCGAGTGCATCACGCCGTGCACCTCCATTGGAAATAACGAACTTACAAGAATTACATAAAAGAAGCAACATGTGAGCGGCCCCTAAAAGGCAGCCCTCATTTGCGATCTCCAGCAGTTGATCATCTTGCACTGACATGGTGGATTCACCTGATTTGTTGACAAATGGATTGAGGAACTATAGCTGGCAGTTCGGGCATCCTTCACTGGGCTTTTTCCCTTTGCAAAGAAACTTTCCAGAGACGTCTGTTTCTTACTCATTTTGCTGCTTGTGAGTTAAATTTGGGTGCTCAAGTGACCGAGATGTAAGCAAGAGAATACGGTCATTTTTCAAAATAAAAGATCACTCAGAAATAAAAGGTGGTTCAGACTCAGATAATAAACTGAAAAATTAATGATTTATTGTGTGGCCTGGTACCAGTTGATTCATGGACTGGTATCGGTCCACGGCCCGGTGGTTGAGGATCACTGCTCTAGTGGATTTTTCATTTGAACCATACAACAAAACATACCCTAAGTAACATATTTCAGATTCACACAACAAAACAAAAACGCAAACAGCACCCACTCGTAGATTTACAATCTAAAATGTAAAACAATATGTACTCTAAGTCAGTGTTTCCCAACCCTGTTCCTGAAGGCACACCAACAGTCCACATTTTCAACCTCTCCCTAATCAAACACACCTGAATCAACTTATCATAACATCAGAAGAGACTCCAAAACCTGAAGTTAATGGGTCAGATAACGGAGACATCCAAAATATGTACTGTTGGTGTGCCTCCAGGAACAGGGTTGGGAAACACTGCTCTAAGTAACATACTTCTGAATCTTAAAAATGCAGACAGCGCCCTCTAGTGGGTTTGTCATCTGAAAGGTACAACAAAGCATACCAAAAGTGATGTATATCAGATTTGCAATGGTGTTGACTGCTCCCTCTAGTGGATTTACCATCTGAAAGATTCAACAAAACGTATCTTAAGTAACATGTTTTAGATTCATGAAATTGTAGACAGCGCCCTCTAGTGGATTTGGCATCTGAAACGTACACCAAAGCATACCCAACGTAATGTGTTTCATATTCACAAAAATGCTGACAGCATCCTTTAGTGGATTTGTCATTTGAAATGTACACCAAAATGTACCCTTAGTGACGTATTTTAGATTCATAAAAATGCACAGCGCCCTCTAGTGGATTCGTTATCTGAAACGTACAACACAACGTACCCTAAATGATTTATTTTAGATTCATATGAATGTAAACAGCACCCTCTAGTGGATTTGACATCTGAAAGGTACAACAAAATGGACTCTTATGTATCTTGGATTCATAAAGATGTATACAATGCCCTCTAGTGGATTTGTCATCTGAAAGGTACAACAAAATGGACTCTAAGTACCGTATCTTGGATTCGTAAAGATGTATACAATGCCCTCTAGTGGATTTGTCATCTGAAATGTACACCAAAATGTACCCTAAGTGACGTATTTTAGATTCATATAAATGCAGACAGCGTCCTTTGGTGGATTTGTTATCTGAAACGTACAACACAACAAACCCTAAATGATGTATTTTAGATTCATATGAATGTAGATAGCACCCTCTAGTGGATTTGTCATCTGAAATATACAGCAAAGCATACCAGAAGTAATGTATTTCAGATTAGCAAAAATGTAAACAGCGCCCTCTAGTGGATTTGACATCTGAAACTTAACCTAAGTATCGTATTTTAGATTCGCAGTAATCCAGACAGTGCTCTCTACTGGATTTGTTATCTGAAAGGTACAAAAGAGGTACTTTAAGAAAGGTATTGTACATTTAAATTAAAATGTAGACAGCGTCCTCTAGTGGATTTGACATCTAAAACACCAAAACTTAACCTGAGTATCGTATTTTAGATTCGCAGTAATCCAGACAGTGCTCTCTACTGGATTTGTTATCTGAAAGGTACAAAAGAGGTACTTTAAGAAAGGTATTGTACATTTAAATTAAAATGTAGACAGCGCCCTTTAGTGGATTTGTTACCTGAAATGTACAACAAAACACACCTGAAGCGACGTATTTCAGATTTCGCAATGATGTTTTCTTTGGCATGCATTTCCAATGAGCCTGGGTGGGAAAAGTTTCTGTTTTTCTGTCCTACATGGATCATTAGCTGGACAGCTGAACTAATAAAACTGGTTGCATTCACCACCATGCAATCTTACACCAAAAAAAAAACAAACAAATAAAAAAACAGATGAAGATAAGCCTAAATGGGTGATTTGTATATGCTGAATGTGAAGATTCCCCTTAAAGCTTTAATTATCTGCGATTCAACCCGTCATAGATGTAATTAAACGCTATTTGAACCTCTTAATTGCCAGTGTCCTTAAATTGTTTCTGTCGCTCGGCCAGATCTGAAGGTGACTCTGTTTCAGGGTCGCCAGTGGATCAAGTCACGATAATTACTAACCATCTCATCCACACACACACACACACACACAACCATTTACAGTCCCTTTGTCTGTTTCAAGTCCTTTGTTTTACCGCTGAAGAAACACAGCTCCTCTCTGTCGAACAAGACTAACGCTGTGAGCTTTATGATAATGCATGATTTATATATGACATAAACGATGATAGTGAGGCGTAATCTAATTAGCACGATTACAAAGAGGATGTAAAAACTAACAGCTAATGAAGCGCTGGTTCATGTTGCATTGGTAAAATGTTCAAATGCACTCTTAAACATAACTGTTTAAGAGTTTTATTGGCACTGATGATTCCATGAAGATCACACATTTGAAAACAATTCTTTAGATTATAAAAACATTCTTCATGC
Organism: Danio aesculapii; assembly: GCF_903798145.1. Classification (NCBI taxonomy): domain Eukaryota; kingdom Metazoa; phylum Chordata; class Actinopteri; order Cypriniformes; family Danionidae; genus Danio; species Danio aesculapii. Next base: position 1,349,997 of record NC_079453.1, read on the forward strand.
TAACATTGTTTTGCTCACTGAAAAGTTCTTTAAGGAAGAAAAGATGGTTCTTCTGATCTATGGAGTTGTTAAAAACACAATTGTGAACACTTTTAAGAGTGCACTATACTGGCAATAACTGTGAAATAACTGTTGCAAATAAAAGATTATTGCAGTACTTTTATTTTGAAGTACATTTATTCTACTTTAAATTATCCTGTTTCATTCAGTGTTACTCGCTGTTTCTTTACAAATTTATTAATTGATCTATTTTCTACATTTTTGGGGGAAAATAATGAGTTTTATTTTTGTTATCTTTATAAATATATAGACTATTTATTATTATTTTCTTATATTATTATTTAAAATTTTTATTTAAAACATCCTGTGGAACCCAGCATTTTTACAGTGTAGTTTACAGAATAAGACACTGCATTTATTTGATAAAAAACGCAATAAAAACGAAAGAGAAATACTATTTAAATTTTGAACAGCGGTTGTTTTCTATATGAATGCATTTTAAATTTTTATTTCTATATATAGGCGCAATGCGGTGACGTAGTCGGTAGCATAGCAAGAGGGTTGCTGGTTTGAGCTTCGGCTGGGTCAGTTTGCATGTTCTCCATGTATTTGAGTGGGTTTCCTCCGGGTGCTCCGCTTTGTTCCACAAGTCCAAACACATGCGGTATAGGTGAATTGGGTAAGCTAAATTGTCTGTAGTGTATGTGTGTGTGATTGAATGTTTATGGATGTTTCCCAGTGATGGGTTGCAGCTGAAAGGGCATTCACTGTGTAAACCATATGCTGGATAAGTTGGCGGTTCATTCTGCTGTGGCGACCCCTGATTAAATATATATATTTTATATATATAATAACTCACTCATTTTCTTTAAGTAACAAAAGATAGTTCTTCTGATCTATGGAGTTGAACACAATTGTGAACACTTTTAAGACTGCACTATGCAGGTGTTGTGAAATAACTGTTGCAAATAAAAGATTATTGCAGTACTTTTATATTGAAGTACATTTATTCTACTTTAAATTACCTTGTTTTATTCAGTGTTACTTGCTGTTTCTTTATTAATTAATTAATCAATTTTTTTTGGGGGGGGGGGGGGGGGGGGGGGGGGATGTAATAAGAATTTCTCACTTCTTTAAAAAATATGATTTTTTTTACTTTATAAATTTATAGACTATTTATTATTATTTTCTTATAATAATATTTGAAATTTTATTATAACATATACTGTAACATTATAATGCTTATAAAGACCACCATCACTAAAAAATATAATGCCAAAATATGGTAAAATGCCAAATATATATATATATATATATATATATATATATATATATATAGAATACAAAATGATTCACCCTCCTTTGAAATTTTCAATTATTCATTTTCCTTCAGCTTAGTCCCCTTATTCTTTAGGGGTCACCACAGCGGAATGAACTGCCAACTATTACAGCATATGTTTTACATAGCGCATGCTCTTCCAGCTACAACCCAGTACTGGGAAACACCCATACACACATTCACACACACACACACTACGGCCAATTTAGTTCATCAGTTCCCCTATAGCACATGTGTTTGGACTGTGGGGGAAACCGGAGCACCCGGAGGAAACCCACGCCAACACGGGGAGAACATGCAAACTCCACACAGAAAAGCAAACTAACCCAGCCAGGACTCGAACCAGTGACCATCTTGCTGTGAGGCCACAGTGTTAACCACTGAGCAACCATGCCACCCCCTTTGAAATTTTGTCTAGAATAAATATTATAGAAATTTTAAACTGCTGAGGTCAATATTATTAGCCACCTTAATATATATTGATATTGACTGGCTACAGACAAAAACCCCACTGTTGTCCAATAACCTGCCTAATTAAGCCTTTAAACTGCGCTTTAAGCTGAATACTAGCATCTTGCAAAATAACTAGTAAACTATTATGTCCTGTCATCATTCATTCATTCATTTTCTTGTTGGCTTATTCCCTTTATTAATCAGGGGTCGCCACAGCGGAATGAACCACCAACTATTCCAGCATATGTTTTACACAGCAGATGCCCTTCCAGTTGCAACCCATCACTGGGACCCATGGCCAAGTTAGTTTAACCATGTTCACCTGTGAAACACACACACACACACACACTCATACACTACGGCCAACTTAGTTCATCAATTCCCCGATAGCGCATGTGTTTGGACTGTGGGGGAAACCGGAGCACCCGGAGGAAACCCACACCAACACGAGGAGAACATGCAAACTCCACACAGAAACACCAACTGAGCCAGCCGAAGCTTGAACCAGTGACCTTCTTGCTGTGAAGCAACAGCGCTTCCCACTGTGCCACCATGTCATCATGGCAAAGACAAAATAAATTTAGTGGTTAAACCTACACTGAAAAAAATGATTCAAAGATGATTCCTTGGATTTACTCAATTTTTTTAAGTTAAGTGGTTGTAAACAATTTGTTTGGGCTGAATTCAAACAAACAAATTAAGTTGAACATTGCTCAATTTAATTTGTTTGTTTAAATTCAACACAAATAAATTGTTTGCAACAGTTTTGCAACACTTTTTTCCAACCCAGGCTCATTCTGAGAACATAGTCCCGGGGACGTTTCTGGAGACCGCGAAATACGTCTCGGGAGGTACGTATTTGTGCAGTTTTTGTTTTCGCGAGTCTGCGAGAGGCCGCTGTGCGCGCTTTTTCCCGCGCCGTTCTCACGTAAACCCGCTAGAGGCCGCTGTCGAACGACCTTCCGCCTGTCTGCCTGGATGACGGAATGATTGACCGTGCGACCGGCCAATCGGCGGGCTGACCCACCCTCCTCCGTCCCTAAACCCAACCAACGACGGTTCACAAAAGCCGTCCAGAAAAAGAAAAGCCCTCGTCCGATTTTTACCACGTTTTCGGATTTTGACCACATTCTCACCCTGTGACGAACTTGTTCGCTTCATTTTTTGGATTTTGTTTTTGTTTTCTTACCTGATTTCTGGAACCGCTCTTCCCCGGACTCAAACCCGGTCGTCGTCGTCGTGGTCAGCCCCTCTCTGCGCCTCGAGTCCGCCAGAGTACACGAAGAGCTAACCGGACAAACTGGCTGCAGCGGGAAAGCCCTCCACACGGAGGCGAGCGGCCGGCTGGCCGGCCGGCAAGCGCCGAAGGGAACGGCGTCACACCGCCCCGCAGCGTTCGCTTAAAAAAAATGAAATGCAGCCGTACGTACCCCCAGCTACGTATTTCGCGGTCTCCAGAAACGTCCCCGGGACTACGTTCTCAGAATGAGCCTGGGTTGCTTTTTTCAGTGTATTACGTCTAAAAAACATGTTGAAAAAAATCTCTACATTAAACAGCTCCAGGGAAATACTTTTAAAAATCTCCCAAGCATTTGGTAAAACTGCTCAAAACACCATGAACAAAGTTGTGAAATCAGCTCAGCGTTTTGCACAAAATAATAATTAGAAGAATTTCTCAACACTTTCCAAGCAAACAACAACAAAAATTCTGACCTTTGAATCGCTGATATTTATATCACCGCTGCGTATTAACTAATTACACATGCATCTGCCAAATTAGAAACCCCGACAGACAGCGGAAGGAGGTTAATTGGTTACTGCAATACTTTTTTTACAGCAGAAACATAAACACGCTTCTATACTGAACTCTTTGCACATAAAGAAGAAGCAGAACGCCGGCGTGACAAGCCAAGCAGAATGGATGAAACACTCCACATGTTGCGAGCCCAGATGAGACGGTACAGCTACCGTATATAATTAAAGCAATTGCATAAGCTGTTCAATTATACTCAGCCTGATAGGCATGCCACCCTCCCGCACTGCTCAGCTCGGAGATCCAGGAGAAAACGGGAAAAAGTAGGCCTTATAATTACAGACGTGCCATATGGTCAGCACCGGGATCGTGCGGAAATATTTACTCTTTTTCCTCTCTCTCTTTTACAGCAGCTGAGATTATGTCTTTGTTAGTGTATGCCAGCGTGTGCTGTCAGAGTTTGTCAGTGCGTGCCCGTGCTGCAGACCACCATCCAACACACCGCTTTAATTAGCGTCTGTGCGGCAGTCATTATTGCAATTAGTGCGGCTGTGCGCGTCTGCCTGAGGAACCTGAGCAGAACCTGCATCTCCCCAGCAGCTCCTCCCTGGGCTTAGCAGCTGCTTTTAACTCGCTTCTGTGTGTGTGTGTTTGTGTCTTTACTTAATTATCTGCTTCTTATTTATTTATATCTGTTCTCCGGGCCCTCGTTTGATTATCATTAGGGCTCTGTGAGCCGGAGAATACTAAAACTTTACTTGTTTTCATCTCTCTCTTAAAAAAAACAAACATTTGGGCTAATGTCTCGAGGTGCTTTCACACTAGCAAAAAAATATTTTCTTAATCAGTATTTATGTCGTGTCTTTCAGTAAAAACATCTTTAAAATAAGATGCATTTACTTCAGAAACATAATTATGTGAGATAATAAGACGTTTAATTGAAACAGATTTACCCGAGAAATGAAACTGCACACTGAAAATGGGATTGGTTTACGTTGAATGAATATTTTTCTTGTTTTAAACAAAACCCAGAAGATTTTGATGCTTCATGCATTTAAATTTATGCATTTTAGGTGGCTCAATGGTTAGCACTGCTGTTTTAGAGCAAGAAAGTTGCTGGTTAGAGTCCCGGCTGGGTAACCAGGCATTTCTGTGTGGAGTTTGCATGTTCTCCCCATGTTGTCATGGGTTTCCTCAAGGTGCTCCAGTTTCCCCCACAGTCTAAACACATGCGCTATAGGGGAATTGATGAACTAAATTGGCCGTAGTGTATGAGTGTGTGTGATTGTGTGTGTGTGTGAATGAGTGTGTATGGGTGTTTTCCAGTACTGGGTTGTAGCTGGAAGGGCATCTGCTATGTAAAACATATGTTGGAATAGTTGGTGGTTCATTCCGCTGTGGCGATCTCTAAAATAGAGTGTAAGCCCAAGGAATGAATGCATTTATATATTTGCAACTATGTAGCAAACTCCCCTAAAGATACAAAACGCTCTACTAATCATCCGCTATACTACATATGGACACCTTAGCAACCACCTGCCTAGAAACACTCTGGTGATCTCCCAAAACACCATAATAACGTTCCAACAACGTCCAAAGCCATATCAACAGCATACCAACAACCAAGCAATTATCTTAAGTGCCCTGAAACACCTTAATAATTACCTAGAAATCACATTACTCAAAACCCAGATTATGCTAGAAACTACCTGGCAACACCTTAGCAACCACCCAGAATAACCTAGAAAACACCTAGAGCACTTGCAGCAACAACCCAAGCATACATCTGTAACTGCCAACCACCAGGAATAGGCTAACATAAAAAAAAACTAGTTAACTTCATAGTAATCGCTGTACCAACAGACATACAACAAATTTAAATACCTTAGCAACCACCTAGTTACTATCTATAACTCTTTAGTGCTTACACAGAGGTCCCTAGCACAAAAACCAGTAAATACTTTAGCAACTACCCCGAAGACCCTCGCAACTTCCTAAGAAACTGCCTAGCAACCCCCACACACCATAGCAACTTCTTGAAAAGTCTAGAACTTGCAAAACAACACCTTAGAAACAAGAAAGAACTGCATACTGCCTTAGCAACTGCCTAGCAATCACCAGGAGTATGCTTACAATTCCAGCAATCACTCGAGATGCTACGGAGAACCACTCTGAACCACTCCTAGAACACTGCTAACTACCCAGAACACCTGAGCAACTGCCTGGCAACACACAGAATAGGGCTGCAACCGAACAGCCTCTAACACCTTAGCAACCACCTAGTAACTACCTTTAACACTTTAGCAATTACACAGAGGTCACAAGCAGCTGCCTAGCAACACATAATATGCGAGAAACTGCCTAGCAACAGCTTAGCAACTACCTAGTAAACACAAAAACCCAGTAAACACAAGCAACTACCCTGAAGACCCTAGCAACTGACCATGAAACTGCTTAGCAACATCCAAACAACTATCTTAAAAAGTCTAGAACTTGCAAAACACCATAGATACAATAATTAACTGCTTACTGCCTAGCAACCATCAGGAGCATACTAACAACTCCAGGAATCACTCAGAATACTACCTAGAAACACCTTAGTAACCACACAACTTTGTAAACTCCTAGAACAATGCTAGCTACCCAGAACACCTGAGCATCTGCCTAGCAACACATAGAGTAGAGTTGCAACCACAAACCCTCCAAACACTCTCCCCCTCCACACCTAGCAACCATTCAAAATACCATGGCAAATGTTTAGTAGCTGCCCAGAAAAGGTTAGCAACTGCACAGGAAGACAAAATGTAGCCTAAGTAACGTACTTAAGATTCGCAATAAAGCAAACAGTGCCCTCTAGTGGAATTACTATCTGAAACGTACAACAAAACGTACCCTAAGTAACGTACTTAAGATTCGCAATAAAGCAAACAGTGCCCTCTAGTGGATTTACTATATGAAACGTACAACAAAACGTACCCTAAGTAACGTACTTAAGATTCGCAATAAAGCAAACAGTGCCCTCTAGTGGATTTACTATATGAAACGTAAAACAAAACGTACCCTAAGTAACGTACTTAACTTTCGCAATAAAGCAAACAGTGCCATCTAGTGGATTTACTATATGAAACGTACAACAAAATGTACCCTAAGTAACGTACTTAAGATTCGCAATAAAGCAAACAGTGCCCTCTAGTGGATTTACTATCTGAAACGTACAACAAAACGTACCCTAAGTAACGTACTTAAGATTCGAAATAAAGCAAACAGTGCCCTCTAGTGGATTTACTATATGAAACGTACAACAAAATGTACCCTAAGTAACGTACTTAAGATTCGCAATAAAGCAAACAGTGCCCTCTAGTGGATTTACTATATGAAACGTACAACAAAATGTACCCTAAGTAACGTATTTAAGATTCGCAATAAAGCAAACAGTGCCCTCTAGTGGAATTACTATCTGAAACTTAAAACAAAATGTACCCTAAGTAACGTATTTAAGATTCGCAATAAAGCAAACAGTGCCCTCTAGTGGATTTACTATATGAAACGTACAACAAAATGTACCCTAAGTAACGTATTTAAGATTCGCAATAAAGCAAACAGTGCCCTCTAATGGAATTACTATCTGAAACGTACAACAAAACGTATCCTAAGTACCGTACTTAAGTTTCGCGATAAAGCAAACAGTGCCCTCTAGTTGATTTACTATATGAAACGTACAACAAAGCGTACCCTAAGTAACGTACTTAAGATTCGCAATAAAGCAAACAGTGCCCTCTAGTGGATTTACTATATGAAACGTAAAACAAAATGTACCCTAAGTAACGTACTTAACTTTCGCAATAAAGCAAACAGTTCCCTCTAGTGGATTTACTATCTGAAACGTAAAACAAAATGTACCCTAAGTAACGTCCTTAAGATTCCCAATAAAGCAAACAGTGCCCTCTAGTGGAATTACTATCTGAAACGTACAACAAAACGTACCCTAAGTGCCATATTTAAGATTCGCAATAAAGCAAACAGTGCCCTCTAGTGGATTTACTATCTGAAACGTACAACAAAACGTACCCTAAGTAATGTATTTCAGATTTGCAAAAATGCCAACAGTGCACAAAACTGCACAGGAACACCCTAACAACCACTCATAATTCCTTTGAAACCAACATTTGAACAATTAGCCAATAACTCTAATAACTACCTAGCAACCACACAATCTATTAATCTGTCTGATTGTCTGAAACACCTTTTGAAGTTGCCTGAATCAAAACTTTAGCTTTTTAAATATACTGAAAACTTTCTGGCCGGGCTATCTCAACATTAAAGTGGTCTTGACAACTTTATTATTAATCTGTTTATCCCCTGCAACTTTTTTTTTCTTCTTCACAGGTAAATATATCTTTAGATGTTTTATTCCTACTGAAAAACAAGGGCTAAACTGTTATATAGCTGCAGCAGTAAACACAGAGATTTGTAATTGGACCGAGTGTGAAAACAGCCTGACAGACTCACAGCCGGTCGAGTCACTGGAGATTTCGCAGGAAGTTTCTCTTGAGTGGCCGCTGAGACTCTTCACTCGACCTTTGACCTCATTATCTTCTTAATTATGCTCATAACTAGTCTGACAGCACAAACCCGGGAGAACAAACTGTTAGTATATTGCAGTCCGGAATATTAAAACGAAGAACAAACTGTACTAAGGCGAGCATCACTTTAGCATTGCTCCATCTCAGAGGTCTGATTACATCACTTACCCTCAAAACGAGACTTCAGAGTGCCGTTCTGCAGCGTTTGTGCTTCAAACGTCGACAATTTGTGCCTCCAATCATGCATGCTGTGGAGATGCACTGTTTTCAACAGCTGGGCCATAAAATAGGTTAAAAATTCCAGGGAGATTAAAGGGTGAACATTAATTAAACAGCTACAACACCCACAACCACCTTAACAACCCCGTGGCAAAGCCCTGACAATGACCTCAGCACACTAGAATTATGGCATACAATTACCCGAGAAGCCTAATTATATGAGAGAAGACAATTAAACCAAGCAGACCAATCTTATCAATAATCCTGCATGATATTTGTTAACAAAAATATACATCTTACATAAAACATGATGAAGTTTATTGTTTATGTGTTACGCTCTTGTTCTTTGTTGTTTTAATGGAAAATTATCTTTAGAATAGGCTCATTTTACAGAGTTAAACAGTTGAATTTTGACCATTTTTTCATACATTTAGCTCCTGGTCTGGCAGGAACTTAGCTTAACTTAACTTAACTTAGCATAGAGCATTGAATCAGATTAAACCATTAGCATCTAGCTAAATAATAGAGTTGTGATGATTAAAAAAAAATCCTAATTAAAGCTGGACTCTTTTGTAGTTACATTGTTTACCAAGTATGGCGGAAAATTAAAAGTTGCTATTTTCTAGACTGATATGGCTAGGACACCTGGCATTGTACAACTGCATTGTAACACACTAGCAACCAGAATACCCTATCAACATCCTAGTAACCATTCAAAACAACCTTATGACTGGATACAATAACTGCGTAGCAGCATCCTGGCAACTGCCCAGAATACCCTTACCACAGCCAAGAAACCATCCAAAAACCCCTGACAGCTGCCTACAATATCTTTATAGCAACATCCTCACAACCACCCAGAATACTTTAGCAACTGTCCAACAAACCCTGACAACCACCTAAAATATCTGCATAGCAACATCCTGACAACCATCCAGAATACTTTAGCAACTGTCCAACAAACCCTGACAACCACCTAAAATATCTGCATAGCAACATCCTGACAACCATCCAGAATACTTTAGCAACTGTCCAACAAACCCTGACAACCACCTAAAATATCTGCATAGCAACATCCTGACAACCACCCGGAATACCCAAGCAAAAGCCTAGCAACTATCAAAATAAAAAAAAAAAAAGCACAACCGCCTACAATACCTGAATAGAAACATCCTGCCAACGACCCAGATGATTCTAAAAACCATTCAAAAAAACTTGACAACCCCCTACAATATCTGTATAGCAACATACTGGCAACCACCCAGAAGATTCAATCAACCAAAAAACTCCAACAACCACCTACAATATCTGCATAGCAATATCCTGGCAACCACCCAGAATACCATAGCAACCAGCCAAGAAACCCTGATAACCGCCTACAATATCTGCATAACACCATCCTGACAACCACCCAGAATACCCTAGCAACAGCCTAGCAACCAGCCAAGAAACCCCAACAAACATTCACAATATCTGCATAGCACCATCCTGACAACCATCCACAATACCCTAGCAACATCCTAGCAACCAGCTAAGAAAGCCTGACAACCGCCTAATATATATCTGCATAGCAACATCCTGGTAACCACCCAGAAGATTCAACCATCCAAAAAACCCTGACAACCGTCTACAATATCTGCAAAGCAACATCCTAGCAACCACCCAGAATAACCTAGCAACCATCCAAAAAATCCTGACATCCACCTATAATCTCTGCATAGCAACATCCTGACAACCACCCAGAATATCCTAGCAACAGCCTAGCAACCATCCAAACAATCCTGACAACCACCTACAATATCTGCGTAGCAACATCCTGACAACCACCCATAGGACCCTAGCAACAGCCTAGCAACCATCCAAACAATCCTGACAACCACCTACAATATCTGCATAGCAACATCCTGGCAACCTCCCAGAATACCCTAGTAACAATACAAAAAACCCTGACAACCACCTACAATATCTGGATAGCAACATCCTGACAACCACACAGAATACCCGAGCAACAGCCTAGCAACCATCCAAAATATCCTGACAACCACCTACAATATCTGGATAGTAACATCCTGGCAACCACCCAGAATACCCTAGCAACAATACAAAAAACTTCGACAACCACCTACAATATCTGCATAGCAACATCATGGCAAACACCCAGAATACACTAGCAACCATCCAAAAAACCCTGACAACCGCCTACAATATCTGCATAGCACCATCCTGGCAACCACTCAGAATACCCTAGCAACCATCCAAAAAATCCTGACAACCACCTACAATATCTGTATAGCAACACCCCGGAAACCCTCTACAATGCCCCAGCACAGCACACAAGCAGCACGGCAGTAACTTTAGCACAAAACCTCCACATTTTTCCTCACGTCACGTCCTCTGTCTGTTGAGCCGTTCTCCAAAGATAAACTCTTTGTTTGGAAAATGTATTAATTATCAGCCGTTTTACAATTTAATGCTTAGAAGCACGTTTGTGTAAGAAACTGAATTATCTCTCTTATGTTTTTGGCTTCTTGTTGATTTTTTTTCCTGCCTGCAGCTTTTGAGCAACAATCCCTGTAGTATTTTTAGTGGGAGAAGTTTCCCCCCCCCTCCTCTTCTTGCACTTGCTGAGTCTGTTTCAGAAGATTATTGAGTTTGCTATTTGGGTCACAGCATGCTGTGCCTCCGTACAATATGTTTGGGAATAGCTGTGGAGAAGATGCATATCTCCGGAAACACTGGGCTGCGGCGCGTCCCATCATCCGCTCGCCCCGTGAAACGCTTTTTCGGAGTATCTGACAAGTTCTCGGAGCCTATCAGACCCGTCGCCTGACACGGGAAGATAATTAGCCGAGCGATTAGGTAAACAATGGGCTTAATTGAGTAATCAGAGAGAAGGAGAAACTGCAGAGGCTACGATTAGAAATCTTCAGCAGCGGCGCAGGGTTTGTTTAGGGAGCCGAAGACGGATTTAATCCTCGCGATTCCTGGGAGAGATGCGAGATCTTCCCTGCGGAAAAAGTCAAGACACCGGAAACTTTCCATTTTTGCACATGCTCTCTCTCTCTCTGTCTCTCTCTCTGTCTCTCTCTCTCTCTCTCAAAACTCCACAACAGATAAAATGATTTCATGATTTAAGGCGCCGATTCTGCCTCGGGCGTGAAATCTAAGTTCATGTTACGGTTTGTGCCGATAGATTTTCCTTTATTGCTTCCATGCTTTTCATGCATTTTGTTCTTTCAAAACTTGTGGAGCTGCTGTGTGTACGAGTGCCCTCTGAAATAACCACATTCAGACCTCTTTAAGTGAACTACAAAGTGAACACAATTGACATATCTCAGCTCTTCTTTCAGATTTCCATCCACATGTTGCAGATTGCATAAAAAATGGCAACCCAGGCTCATTCTGAATACGTAGTCCTGAGGACGTTTCTGGAGACCGCGGAATACGTCCCGGGAGGTCCGTATTTTTGCAGTTTTTGGTTTTCGCGAATCCGCGAGAGGCCGCTGTGTGCGCCTTTTTGGCTTCTCGGACCTCTCCCGCGAGTGCCGTTCGTGCCCGTGCTGTTCTCGCGTGAACCCACTAGAGGCCGCTGTCGAACGAACATCTGTCTGTCTGACTGGCTGAATGATTGACTCGGCCGACCCACCCTCCTCCTTTCCCGAACCCAACCAATTTTAGTGATTGACCCGCCCGCCCTAAGCCCAACCAACAATTTACAAAAGCCGTCCGGAAAAAGAAAAGCCCTCGTCCGATTTTTTTTTTTCAGATTTTACCACATTCTCACCCTGTTATGAACCTCTTCGCTTTATTTCTTGGATTCTGTTTTAGTCTTACCTGATTTCTGGAACCGCTCTTCCCCGGACTCGAACCCAGTCATCGTGGTCAGCTCCTCTCTGCGTCTCGAGTCCGCCGACGCACAGGATGAGCTAACCGGACAAACTGGTTGCGATGGGAAAGCCCTCCAGACGAAGGTAAGCGGTCAGCCGGCGAGCGCTAAAAGGAACGGCGTCATACCGCCCCGCAGCGTTCGCTTAAAAAACGAAATGCAGCCATACATACCTCCAGCTACATAATTCGCGGTCTCCAGAAACGTCCTTTTTTGAGTGTAGTGCACAAAGAGCACAATGTATGATCAGATCCAATCTGAAAAATCCAAAACATCTGAATTTATCTACTTAATTCACAAATGTGAGATCTCAAACATCAAATAATAGGCTATATTGTCAAAGAACCGGACGGCGTGGTGGCACAGTGGGTAGTGATGTCCCCTCACAGCAAGAAGGTCACTAGTTTGAGCCTCGCCTGGGTGAGTTGGCATTTCTGTGTGGAGTTTACATGTACTTCCTGTGTTGGTGTGGATTTCCTCCGGGTGCTCCAGTTTCCCCCACAGTCCAAAAACATGCGCTATAGGGGAATTGATAGCATGCTTTTTCCACTCAGTTGGTTTTTTCAACTGCAGGAGCACAAAAAGCAATGGCGAAAAACACACGGTGCACAGGGCACATAAACAGCGTCCAAAAGGCCATTAGAAATCATTTAAAAAAACGTGTTCTTCAAAATATCTTCTCTTAACAGAAGACAGAAATTCATAAAGGCTTATAAAGGCTGAGTAAATAGTGAGTAATTTTACATTTTTGGGTGAACAATCCCTTTAATGTTAAAGTTGCCAAAAAAAATGTAATTCTCCCATTATTATCTCACTTGTGGGCTGTTGTTTTGTCCCAGTTCATGCCATACATCAACCCCAGCAGGCACAGGAAGTCAACATGACGTCAAAATGACGTTGTACGCTAATGTCATTGGACGTTGCATTTTGTTTGGAAATTAAAATCAGGTTGACGTCAGAACACAACATCAGGCCGACATCAATGACCAACATCGGACAGACGTTGTATTTTAGTTACTTTCCATCGCAACCTAAAAACGACAAAATATCAACACCTGATTATGTTACAGCTTGACGTTGTGTGGACGTTACCACTATGATGTCTATCAGACATTGGAATTTGGTTGCCATACCTGATGAACAAATATCCAACCCAGGTACGTATGGCTGCATTTCGTTTTTTAAGCGAACGCTGCGGGGCGGTATGACGCCATTCCTTTTAGCGCTTACCGGCTGACCACTTACCTTCGTGTGGAGGGCTTTCCCGCCGCAACCAGTTTGTCCGGTTAGCTCGTCCTGTACGTTGGCGCACTTGAGACGCAAAGAGGAGGTGACCACGGCGACGCTGACCGGGTTTGAGTCCAGGGAAGAGCGGTTCCAGAAATCAGGTAAGACTAAAACAGAATCCAAGAAATAAAGCGAAGAAGTTCATAACAGGGTGAGAGTATGGTAAAATCCGAAAACGTGGTAAAAATCAGACGAGGGCTTTTCTTTTTCTGGACGGCTTTTGTAAATTGTTGGTTGGGTTTAGGGAAGTAAGCGGGTGGGTGGGTCAATCGGTAAAATTGGTTGGGTTTAGGGAAGGAGGACGTCAATCATTCAGCCAGTCGGACAGACAGACGCTCGGTCGACAGCGCCCTCTGGTGGGTTTACATGAGAATAGCGCGGGCGCGAATGCCACTCGCGAGAGACTTTTGAAAAGCGAAAAAGCGCACACAGCGGCCTCTTGTGGATTCGCGAAAACCAAAAACTGCAAAAATACGTATCTCCCGGGACGTATTTCGCGGTCTCCAGAAACGTCCGTGGGACTACGTTTTTAGAATGAGCCTGGGTTGCAACCATCAGTATTTGACGTCCACAACGTCTATGACGTTGGTTTAAGATGTTGGCTTGACGTTGGATGTCGGTCACTTTCCAACAGAAACTAAATCAACCATATTTCAACATCATTTCATGTCATTATTGGACATCAAACTAACATTGTCCTTACATGCTGGCAACCTTATTCCTACCTAATATTAACCTTCTATGACATTGTGTGTCTGCCAGGACAGTTCAGGACAATTAAAATAGTCAAGCAAGTATAAAAATGTGACATAAACATTCCACGCAAGTAAGCATCATATGATAAGACTCCTGTGTTAAATACAGAGTGAAAGTGACACACATTGATGCAACTGCGAACACTCCAGTCCAATAGTCCCGCAGCTGTGAAGCGGATCTGGATCTGCTGTCCAATAATCCCAGCAGGCCTGATTGGGTGAACAGCAGACCCCGGAGACAAACACTCATTCATCATGCGCTGTCAGGACGCCCCGGGCTCCGTGTCACGCTGCCGCTGATTTAACACCACACTGTCTGACAGGCTCAGACCTTCCACAACAACTAGCCGGATTTACAACACACCACCGGCCTCCAGATTAACCATTATCTCCCATTATTAGCGTGAGCGACTATCACTTTCAGCCAGGACCGAGCTGGACCAATCGGCTAACTAACCTTTCAGACTGGAGCAGGACTTCACAGGCGTATTCGGCACCTGATGAAATATATACAGTTGTATGTGTACGTGTATATTTTTCCTCCAATATCTGTTTAACGAAGAGCAGATTTTCTTCAACACATTTCTAATCATAATAGTTTTAATAACTCATCTCTAATAACTGATTTCTTTTCTCTTCGTCATGATGACAGTAAATAATATTAGACTAGATATTCTTCAAGACACTAGTATTCAGCTTAAAGTGACATTTAAAGGCTTAATTAGGTTAATTAGGGTAAAGTTAGGGTAATTAGGCAAGTCATTGTATAACAGTGGTTTATTCTGGAGACAATTCAAAACTAACATTGCTTAAGGGGCTAATAATATTGACCTTAAAATGGCTTTAAAAAAATTAAAATCTGCTTTTATTCTAGTCGAAATAAAACAAATAAGACTTTTTCAAGAAGAAAAAATATTATAGGAAATACTGTGAAAATTTCCTGAATCTGTTAAACATCATTTGGGAAATATTTTAAAAGGAAAATCACAGGAAGGTGAATAATTTTGACTTCAGTATATATTAGATACAGAATATGTTATATAATTGTATTTCAGTACTTTAATAACACAGTAAGGTATTTATCACTTAGATGTGTATATTTAATTTTTATTTTAAAATATATTTAATTATTTATTTGATTATTGTGGCATATATTAGAACTGCAATTTGCAATCAAAACAGAACAAAATTACCACCATGAGGAAGATGATGATGATGATAACTCATTTTTTGTAACATTGCTAAATCTCTGCAGGTTCCTGAATTAAAGTCTGATTTATTTGTATATGTATATATATCTATTATTTTTTTGTTTTTGTTAAATACACACCACTTCTTCGCGCAAGTTATGATGTTTATGTTTATAACGTCTTACACAACAGGGCTGATGAATGCTTGATTCTGATTGGCTGATGAGCAACTCTCTGGTGGACTTGTGTTCAGAATCATGGGTAATGTAGTTTTATTGTAGCATTAGTCCTTGCATAATGTTTATAATTGGATTTAGAACAATTTGCATACAATGTGCATGTTAGTAGTGAATTATTATTTTACAGTCAAAAATATTAAATATATAAATAAACTATTGCAGAATATTATTGTAATAATATAATTAATTAAATAAAATAATTAAATAAAAAATGTACAAATTAAAATATTTATTTAAAATACAATTTTGTAATATATTTTGTAAAAAAATTAATTAATATGTATATAATAGAACTGTTAATATATGTATACATATTCTGTTTATATATATATATATATATATTCTGTTTTAATTTTGCTATAAATAAAGACTTTTAAATATGCTTTACATTTGTCCCAAAAATGACAATTTATATACTAGTCAAAAAACAAATAAATGAATAAAATACTGATGAAACAAATTAAACATTGTACATGTTCTCAAATGCACATTATAAGTAAAATGCAAAGATTTTACAGCAAACAGATACACCAAAATCACTAAAACACAGTAAAAATAAACATATTTATTCACTTATTTTGGTTACTATGATCCATTCATTCATTTATTTATTTTCTTTTCGCCAAGTCCCTTTATTAATCAGGGGTCGCCACAGCGGAATGAACCGCCAACTTATCCAGCATATGTTTTACACAGAGGATGCTCTTCCAGCTGCAACCCAACACTGCAAAACACCCATACAAACTCATTCACACTCATACACTACAGACAATTTTGCTTACTCAATTCACCTATAGCACATGTGTTTGGACAGTGGGGAAAACCCACGCCAATACAGGGAGAACATACAAACTCCACACAGAAATGCCAACTGACCCAGCCGAGGCTTGAACCAGTGACCTTCTTGCTTTGAGGTGACAGCGCTATCCACTGCGCCACCATATCGCCCTTGTTATTATGATTGCAACCTTATTCATGTTTCAATTATTAGCTTGCATTTTCTTCACCACCATGCAAACTCTGCACTAAAGTCTATTTTAAAATCTAATGCATGACAAAAATAAATAAATAAATAAATAAATAAATAAATAAATAAATAAATAAATAAATAAATAAATAAATAAATAAATAAATAAGCATCATATATTTGAAGGTAGTTTGTCAGTCCATTAAGCATTTCCAAGCCACTCTAAATCCCTCAAACAGACAGTTTTCACAGCACTAATGTCCTCATGCTCACACAGATCAATGCATTTGTCTGTGCTTTCTGACATACAGTAAACTCAAGTGTCCTCAAAGATACGTGACCCTCAAACAGACGCGGGTGTCCGTGCATCTTAACCTCAGACTGCGGGATTAGAGCTGGACTCATTATCAGCGGTGAGCACTCCACAAGCACACTTCAACAGTTTCTTTCCAATTTCTCACTTGGTTGATCTAATATGTGAAAAGAAAACGAATCGACCCATGTCATTGGGTTATTATTTTGCTAATGTGAAATAGTTTTTTTTTTTTACAGCGAGTGTGCGTTCCAAAATCCAATCAACATTCCTGACCACAGAAAAAAAAGGGGCCAGTTTGGAGATTAAAACCCCTCCAAATTAATAATCGTTAGCATTCGACTCGGGAACCAACCACTGTGCATGCTCTTAAGTGCCTTTATTTGCATATTTAAAGCATGCTTTGTGAAGCTCGTCCACTCCAGATGT
Organism: Danio aesculapii; assembly: GCF_903798145.1. Taxonomy (NCBI): domain Eukaryota; kingdom Metazoa; phylum Chordata; class Actinopteri; order Cypriniformes; family Danionidae; genus Danio; species Danio aesculapii. The sequence goes on from NC_079453.1 coordinate 1,367,410, forward strand.
GATAGTCCTGCAGTTTGGAAGGATGATAATGTTTAGCGTGATGTTATTATTATGATGGTGCATATGCTGTCTGATAGGTCACTCTGATTTAAGAGAACTCACTCACTTTCCTTCGGCTTTGAAGGAGACCTATTATGCCCCTTTTAACGAGATGTAAAATGAATCTCTGATGTCTCTAGAGTGTGTGTGTGTGTGAAGTTTTAGCATACAAATAATTGTATATAACTCTCTGAATCTGACCCTTTTAGGCTTTCATCCTTAATATGTTATTTTGGTGACTGTTGCTTTAAATTCAAATGAGATGTGCTCTTTTCAGAAGAGGGCGGAGCTACAAAGGACGGACCTCTTAGTCTATGCTGACATTATCTTCAGCAGGTCAAACACTCTAATGGCTGCTTCTCATTTAGGGCTGCTGTTTTGCATATGTTTTACGCAGCGGATGCCCTTCCAGCCGCAACCCTGTACTGGGAAACACCCATACACACTCATTTACACACACATACACTATGGCCAATTTACTTTATTCAATTCCCCTATAGCGTATGTGTTTGGACTGTGGAGGAAACCGGAGCACCCGGAGGACACCCACACCAACACGGGGAGAACATCCACACAGAAATGACAACTGACCCAGCTGGGACTCGAACCAGCAACCTTCTTGCTCTGAGGCGACAGTGTTAACCACTGAGCCACCGTGCCGCCAATGTATTAGATCAACAACATTTATGAAATAATAGTTTTCCAGGTAAGTTAGTACCCCCAATAGTCCTCCGATCCTCTGAGATTTCAGCCGTTGTGCTCTTATTATGATTAATCTCACCTTGGCTAATCGCTAACAGCTATAATATCAATCCCACAACATGTTTGTTACTCTAAACTCGCCAGGCAGCTCTTTAGCCCATATGGGAAATCAGTATTTACGCTGCTTTTCTAGTTCTCATTAAGAGTCAATTATCAACGTCTCGTGCTTTAGCAGAATGACAAATGAACTGTTTGCAAACTTAGCATGAAATGACTCGACAAACACTCGCGCCGAACACCTTGATACAGTGCGGGAAATATTCCTTTTAATTTGTCAGACGGAAATCAAACTTAATTAAGGCGAATGGCTACATCTGTTCCACGTGAAGCTTGCAGGGTCCATCAAGCCCCAGGTGGTCTGATAATTAAAAACATATTTCTTCCCACTTAAATGAAGTTAGACCCGTGCGCGAACATCTGTTTGCGGAGATCTGCCGCGCCGACACAATATGACACATCGCAGCCGTCAAACGTTTATTAACTGAGTTTTATAGAGATGGAGGAAATCAGTCTTGTGTTTATGCTGGATCTTCAACAGAGTGTGTTTGGAGTCATTTCTGAGGGGCAGACTCAAGTGTGGTCATCTACACTGTTATTAATCTGTGCTTTCTGTTTATTTAGGGTTGTAAATTGCATTGTGGGATGTTGATCTCTGCTCTGTCGGATTTAGATGTTGAAAATTCAACTCTACAGTTTAACACAGTGATTTTATTGACATTTAAGTCATTTGAAATAATATATGAAACAATGAATAGAGAAACAAGTCTCTAGTATGTAAAATGACCGAAATCATGCTGCAGTTTATTACAAGGTTTTTGTGGCGTAATATACAGTGGTGGAAAGAGTACTGAAAAATCATACTTACATAAAAGTACCATTACTTGCCTAAAAATGTGGTGCAAGTAGAGTAAAAATGTAAAAATCTGATGCATTTACATGTAATTCGTGGATGTGTGTAAATGTAACATTCTGTTTAATGCTGGATCTTCAACAGAGTGTGTTTGGAGTCATTTCTGAGGGTCAGACTCAAGTGTAGTCGTCTACACTGTTGTTAATCTGTGCTTTCTATTTATTTAGGGTTGTGAATTGCATTGTGGGATGTTGATCTCTGCTCTGTTGAATTTTGATGTTGAAAATTCAACTCTACAGTTTAACACAGTGATTTTTATAATGAAATAATATATGAAATAATGAATAGAGAAATAAGTCTGTAAAATGACCGAAATCGTGCTGCAGTTTATTACAAGGTTTTTGTGGCGTAATATACAGTGGTGGAAAGAGTATTGAAAAATCATACTTACGTAAAAGTACCATTACTTGCCTAAAAATGTGGAGCAAGTACAGTAAAAATGTAAAAATCTGATGCATTTACATGCAATTCGTGGGTGTGTGTAACATTCTGTTTATGCTGGATCTTCAACAGAGTGTGTTTGGAGTCATTTCTGAGGGTCAGACTCAAGTGTGGTCGTCTACACTGTTAATTAATCTGTGCTTTCTATTTATTTAGGGTTGTGAATTGCATTGTGGGATGTTGATCTCTGCTCTGTTGAATTTTGATGTTGAAAATTCAACTCTACAGTTTAACAGAGTGATTTTTATAATGAAATAATATATGAAATAATGAATAGAGAAATAAGTCTGTAAAATGACCGAAATCGTGCTGCAGTTTATTACAAGGTTTTTGTAGCGTAATATACAGTGTTGGAAAGAGTACTGAAAAATCATACTTAAGTAAAAGTACCATTACTTGACTAAAAATGTGGTGCAAGAGTAAAAGTATCTGTTGTAAATATGACTCAAAGAATGAGTAAACAATAAAAATCTGATGCATTTACATGTAAATCGTGGACGTGTGTAAACGTAACATTCTGTAGTGCATTTAGTTATTGTCCAGGAGGCACACAACATCATAAGATGCTAATATTAGGTTAGATTTAGGTTGTGATGTCAGGTGACCAAAATTCAAGCGTCTAAGGACAATGTTATTTTGTCAAATGATGTACAATGTCAAATGACATTGATATTTGGTTGATTTTAGGTTGTGTTAGAAAGTGGCCAAAATCCAACATCGAGCCAACATCTTAAACCAGCGTCATATTGACATCAAACATTGACATTTATTCGTCAGGTGTGACAACCCAAATCCAACATCCGATAGACGTCATAGTGGTAATGTCCACACAACGTCAAGCTCTAACATCATTAGACGTTGTTATTTGGTTGATTTTAGGTTGGATGTTAGACATTGACGTAGGCCTGACTTTGAGTTCTGACGTCAAACCAATTTTCTTTTCCAAACAAAATGCAACATCGTACGACATTGGGGTAAACGTAAATCTGACGTCATGTTGACGTCTCGTGCCTGCTGGGTGTTTAAGGCCATTTTGGGTTAGGGTAATCACAGCAAGAAGGTCGCTGGTTCAAGCCTCGGCTGGGTCAGTTGGCATTTCTGTGTGGAGTTTGCATGTTCTCCCCGTGTTGGCGTGGGTTTCCTCTGGGTGCTCCGGTTTCCCCCACAAGTCCAAAAATATGGTACAGGTGAATTGGGTAAGCTGAATTGTCTGTAGTGTATGTGTGTGAATGAATGTGTATGGGTGTGTAAAACATATGCTGGATAAGTTGGCGGTTCATTCCGCTGTGGTGACCCCTGATTAATAAAGGGACTTGGCCAAAAAGAAATGAATGAATTAATTAATGTGATGTAAAGCAGCGGTGGCTCAGTGGTTAGCACTGTGGCAAGAAGGTTGCTGGTGCGAGCCCCAGCTAGGGCAGTTGGCATTACTGTGTGGAGTTAGCATGTTCAAGTAAATTTATTTTAAACAAAATATTTCTATTTGTAATAATAATAATTATTATATTAATATTTCTATTATGTTAATTATTATATTATCATAATTATTCTGCTATTACTTAATTATTAATTTCTTTACTGAGTACCGAGATCTTTTTCGACCAGTTTAATGCATCCTTGCTGAATAAAAATATTTATTTATTTATTTATTTATTTATTTATCGGACTGTGTCATTGCGAATCTTCATGGGATTGAAGTTTTTCACAGTTTTGTATTATTGTCTGATTTTCATAAACTTTGTTGCTTCAAATCAAAGTTTGTAATGTTGTTTTTCTCTTTGGCGTCTATGAAGCAAAAAACTACATTACCCATGATGCTAAACAGCAAATCCACCAATCAGAGAGTCGCAGTGTGCAAAGTGCAGAAAAGTAGATCTTTAGCTCCGCCCACTCCAGTGAAGCTCCACAAATGACATCATGCACACTCAAAATACTTCAATATCTGCTTATATATATATCTATCTGTTTCTAAAGACACAACCAAAAATGTTAAATAAATGTCTTTATATTTGTTTGTGGTTTTAATCTGATTGTGTCACTGCAAAGCATCATGGGATTGTAGTTCATTCAGAGTTTTGTATTTTTGTCTGATTTTTATGAACTTTTTTGCTTCAAGTCAAAGTTTGTAATCTTGTGTTTCTATTTAGCATCTATGTGGCTAAAAGCTACATTTCCCATGATGCTGAACAGAAAAGTTCACCAATCAGAGAGTCGCAATGCCCAATGTGCAGCAAAACAGATTTTTAGCTCCACCCACTCAAATGAAACACCACAAATGACATCATACGCACTCAAAATACATAAATATCTGTTTATATACTCTGGAAACAGTTTCTTTTTAGCGCGTATGTAACAAAAAACTGCATTACCCATGATGCTAAACAGCAAATCCACCAATCAGAGAGCCGCAGTGTGAAAAGTGCAGGAAAGTAGATCTTTAGCTCCGCCCACTCCAGTGAAGCTCCACAGCTCTGTTTCTAAAGACACAACCAAAAATGTTAAATGAATGTCTTTATATTTGTTTTGTATTTAGCATCTGCAGTATGTAGCTAAAAACTACATTACCCATGATGCTGAACAGAAGAGTCCACCAATCAGAGAGTCACAGTGCCCAATGTGCAGCAAAACAGATTTTTAGCTCCGCCCACTCAAATGAAACACCACGAATGACATCATATGCACTCAAAACAGTAAAATATCTGTAAATACACTCTGTATATTTGTATTATTACCTCAGCAGCAGTAGAAATAGAGACATATTCCTGATTAAGCAGGTTACTCTGGTGCCAGTAGTCATGAGAGGTTACCATTATTATTCAGACCCAAGAAAAGCTGTGAAAATGAATTGTGAGGAGTGCAGGGGCTCGCTGGGGCTGGTTAGCTTTAAATTGGGCGCCCGATGCGTTCTGGGCATTTAGCTGGTCATTGATACACAGAGAGAAATGCGGAGAGCTGGAGGTCGCCCTGTTTCTTCAATGCTAATCCTGCACCAATTAGTTTCTGCCCAGGAGGGCCGGGCATAATGGCTCATTACCAAACGAGCACACTCTCGTCTTTAGCCCACCCCCCCCCTCCGCCATCAAATTAAATATGATGGGACCCGTGAACAATGTCTTATTAAAATCAACAACTGATCTGCTCTTTGTTCGTCGGGCTCGTTCAATTAAACAAACGTGTAGATCAGAGCGGCGCAGCGGCGGAGGATTTCTGTGGGTTCAAGGCAAGTTCTGCTCATTCTTTGAAGATTTTCCCCATCGCTGGGAGTCTTTGTGCGGGAGAAAGTAATGACCCCCTCAGTTTCAGCACTCAGTGTGTTTTCATGCAGATTAGTAAAATGCCAGCCCAAACTCAAGTTAAGTTTACAGGGTTTCTGGCTTTATTTTAAATATATATCACTTTTAAGATCAAGTTATTGCTCTCAATAGCTGCAACAGGCACTACAGTAAACTTACAGTTCATATCAATAATACAGGTGTCATACAATAGGTCAAAGATCGCCATGAATGACTTTTTAATAAACTTCACTCACAGAAATAATCTGCACAGAATCTGTCACTGGGGTGGTTCCTTTTCTAAAGGTAGACTTTTGTACCTTTAGTAGGGCTGGGCGGCAGTGCTGTAGTCCTAAATAAAAGGTGGTGTACTATTACCCACCCAACCCGCCCATGCTGTTTTATAATTTTACCTGAACTTTTTAGCGATGAGAGATGAGAGTTAAAAAAACATTTGGTATACAGTTAAAGGGGAAGTCTAATCAGCAAAACAAGTGAGTATACTGAGCGTATACGCAATTATCGATCCTCAGAAGTCGTAATACCCAAACAGCTAGTGGAAAAAAGTAAGCATACTGAGTATACGTGCGTATAGCCCCGACTACACCACTGCTGGGCGGATTGATCCTAAAGTATTGATATTTTGATACAGGCAATAGATTTATCGCTCTTTTCTATGTTTTTTATGCAGTGGGTAGCAAAATCGCCTCACAGCAAGAAGGTCGCTGGTTCGAACCTCGGTGGGTTTCCTCCGGGTGCTCCGGTTTCCCCCACAAGTCCAAAAACGTGTGGTACAGGTGAAGTGGGTAAGCTAAATTGTCCGTAGTGTATGTGTGTGAATGAGCGTGTATTGGTGTTTCCCAGTGATGGGTTGCAGCTGAACGGGCATCCACTGCGTAAAACATATGATGGATAAGTTGGCGGTTCATTCCGCTGTAGCAACCCCAGATTAATAAAGGGACTAAGCCGAAGAGAAAATGAATGAATGAATTATAGTGTTGGAGCAGTTCGGTGGCTCAGTGGTTAGCACTGTGGCCTCACAGCAAGAAAGTCACTGGTTTGAGTCCCGACTGGCCCAGCTGGTATTTCAATGTGGAGTTTGCATGTTCTCCCTGTGGTGGCGTGGGTTTTCTCAGGGTGCTCCGGTTTCCCCCACAGTCCAGACACATGCGCTATAGGGGAATTGATGAACTGTGTGTTTCCCAGTACTGGGTTCCAGCTGGAAGGGCATCTGCTGCGTAAAACATATACTGGAATAGTTGGCGGTTCATACCGCTGTAGTGACCTCTGAAATAGACACTAAGCTGAAGGAAAATGAGTGAATTATAGTGTCGTATAGTATATATTTACAGGTTTGTGGAATGTTATATTGCCAATTTTTGATGAATTAATAATGTTCTGTAATTTTTATTAATGTAAAAAGGAATAATGTCAATTGTTTTTTTATTTAATAATAATAATAATAATAATAATAATAATAATAATAATAATAATAATAATAATACTGAAGGTGTTTAAAACATTCTAAAATCACTATAATATATTTCATTGAAGTATCGTATCGATCTCGAAAATACCTGTCTTGAAATACTTGGTATCATATCAGAAAGAAAATAATTAATATCGGCCATCCCTAAACTTTAGGGTACACTTTTTTTATCATTAAGGTTTACGTTGTACCTTTAAAGTACTATGAGGTACACGTTTGTACATTTTAGGTATTAATATGGACCTGTACGGTACAAAAGGGTACCTTTTGAAAAGGTACCACCCAGTGACAGATTTTGTACTGTTATTTCTGAGAGTGCAGGCAAGTCATTGTATAACAGTGGTTTGTTCCTGTAGATAATTCATAACTAATATTGCTTAAAGAGGCTAATAATATTGACCTAAAATGGCTTTAAAATAATTAAGAACTGCTTTTATTCTAGCCGAAATAAAACAAATAAGACTTTCTCCAGAAGAAAAAAATATTATAGGAAATACTGTGAACAGTATTCCTGAATCTGTTAAAAATGGGAAATAATCGAAAAAGAATGAAAATTTCACCGCACGGCGAATAATTCAGACTTCAGCTGTAAGTGAAGAAGATGCTGCTGTGATGTGCAGAAATCTGAAAGAGACTCAGAGGAGCAAACGTGAGAGAAGAAACGTGAGAGCGTCCCAGTCCTCATTAAGACCTGTTGATTCCCCCTAGATCCCTCTCACACCTCACACACTGCCGGCATCTGCACAAGACTGCATTAATACACCTGAGAAACCGCCAATATCACTGCGAAATGAGGAGATTTACGAGAACTAAGAGGATGAAAATCATATCTGACAAATTTGACTGATCAACAATGTCAAAGCTTGCTGTTAAACCTGTTGCACTCAATCTTCATCATGCCTACTGCTGTCTGAGTGATAGATCACACCTTTTTTGTTTTTTAAAGATGCAAACGTCGACCTTCAGCTTGTACTTAATGTGGCTTTTTTCTTTTACATTTTTAATAAATTATTCTTTTAATGGAAAATTTTATAAAATGAACGTAAGTTGTACAACCCCAAGTTAGAAAAAGTTGGGACAGTAAAGCATTTACCACTTTGTAACGTTTAAGGATTGAAGACACCAAGTGCTGAAGTGTTTCAGGTGTCATTTTGTCCCATTCTTCCTGCAAACAAGTCTTAAGGTGGGCAACAGTACGGGGTCTTCGCTGTAACATTTTGTGCTTCAAAATGCGCCACACATTTTCAATTGGAGACAGGTCGGGACTGCAGGCAGGTCAGTCAAGTATCTGTATCCTCTTCCTCTGCAGCCAGGAATGTGCCATGTGTGCAGAATGTGGTTTTGCATTGTCTTGTTGACATATACATGGTAGAGAGGGCAGCAAATTGTGCTCAGATATCTCTCTGTACTATTCAGCATTAATGGAGCATCACAGAAGTGCAAGTTATCTTTCCCAAAGACACTGACACAACCCCATATTATGACAGACCCTGGCTTTTGGACTTGTTGCTGGAAACAGTCTGGATGATAATTTTTTTATTTGGCTCGGAGCACACAACGTTCATTTCTCCCCAAAAAAATACCTAAAATACTGATTCATCTGACCACAACATTTCCACTGTGTGATGGTCCATCCCAAATGCCATAGAGCCCAGAGAAGTTGATGGCGCTTCTGGACACTGTTAACATAGGGCTTCATTTTGGCACAGTACAGTTTTAACTGCCATTTGTGGATGTAACTTCATATTGTAGTACTTGACAAATGTTTGCTTCAGTAGTCCTGAGCCCATGAGGTGATATGGCTTTTAGATGAATGAGGATTCTTGATGCAGCTCCACCTGAGGGATCGGAGATTTTGACTCAACATAACGGATATTCAGCTCACGCCCTTGTCCCTTCCGCACTGAAATTACTCCAGATTCCTTGAATCTTTTAATGATGTTCTGCACTGTTGAAGGTGAAATATCCATGTCTTCCTATCTTTCTCTGAGGAACAGTGTTTTAAAACATTTTGATAATCTTCTCACGTATTTGTTGGCAAACTTCTTGGCCCATCTTTGCTCCTAAAGGACTAGACCTTTCTGGGATGCTGCCTTTATACCAAATCCTGATTACAATCACCTGTTGACATCACCATTTACAATAAATAAACTACAAACAAATAAATAAAATAACATCAAGAAACTAAACCTGTCAACAAATATAAACCAAAAATAAATGTAATTATGCATAATCAGGCTGAATCTAAAACCTTAAATACAAATTAATTTGTACAAATAATTAAACCTCCAATTAATTAATAGGAGTGTCAACACTATTTCACTAAAACACTGTGCTGTGACTCAAAAATGTTGGTCAAAGTGCAGTGGAGCCGGAGTGTTTGCATCTCCAAATAAAGTGAAAGCAGATCCGCCGGAGCATGATCCACTTCTAAAACTTGGACCACGAGGTGAGCTCCCTAGAGAGTGTGTGTTGTGGCTGGAGAGCGCACTTACTAGGGAATAAACCACTGCTGGCATCTGTGTTCGCATCCCTGGGGGAGCCTGGATCCCAAGGCCCCCACGGAGGTTCGGGGTTAGATATGCGTGATCGTCACCTGGGAATCAATGTGTGTGTCAGAAGCAGATTGTAAACACACTGGAGACTCTTGCAAGACGTGTGACTCTTCAGCACCTTCCTAATTGGCCCCCGCCATGAAGATACTCACTGCTGAGCCAATCGAATCAAAGAGGTGAATGTTTCGAGAGCTCAACTTGTAGCACACACAGAGCCGAGATCATGGGTTTGCTCTCTTGAGGATGCATATACTGAGAAAACTTACAGCTGCGGTGCAATACAAATACTGCTTTGGATTAAAGCATCTGTTGAAATGTAAGAGTGATAAATCTATATTATAAGAGTGACTGAGAAGTGAGGAGTCAGAGTGGTGCTAAAATAACAAAATAATACTGTTTTAATTTTGATAACGTACTATTTAATACTTTTATTTAGAAATATTCATTCATTTTCCTTCGGCTTAATCCCTTTTTTCATCAGGGGTCGCCACAGCGGAATGAACTGCCAACTATTTCAGCATATGCTTTACACAGCGGATGCCTTTCCAGTTGCAACCCAGTACTCGGACACATCCATACACTCTCACATTCACATACACATGCCAATTTAGTTCATCAATTCACCAATAGCGCATGTGTTTGGACTGTGGGGGAAACCGGAGCACCCGGAGGAAACCCACATCAACACGGGGAGAACATGCAAACTCCACAGAGAAATGCCAACTGACCCAGTTGAACCAACGACCTTGCTGTGAGGTGGCAGTGCTAACGACTGAGCCACCGTGCCGCCCCTTATTTAAAAATATTTATATATTTAATTTCTTTAAATATAAAAATATATATAAAAAATAATTATATATGGTTTAGATATGTATATATATATATTTAGATATGTTATTATACAATTATATTATGTATATATAATTTTATATATATAAATATAATTTTTTATACTTTTAATATAAATTATAATAATAATATTTTAAAATTCTTGCTATTTTACATCACTAACAATTATTACATTTATAATTACTATAATATTATACATTTATTAAACTGTTTTACATTTATGATTACAAAAATATTACTATTACATATTAATCTTACTTTATGCTAAGCAATATGTTTTAGTTAATAGCACACAGGTTTACATAAAGGTTTACATTTTTAAAAATCTAATATATATTTTGATATATAATTAAATATCCTAATTAAAAACATTTACAACAAGATAAATTTCAGTCAAATGTTTAATTTAACAATAACTTTTATTGTACTTTTAGTTTGGTTTAATTTTTAACCCCTTCAATAGATTTTACTTTTAATAAAATGTAATTTTGGCAGTGCGGTGACACAGTGGGTAGCACAATCGCCTCACAGCAAGAAGGTCGCTGGTTCAAGCCTCGGCTAGGTCAGTTGGCTTTTCTGTGTGGAGTTTGCATGTTCTCTCCTTGTTGGCGTTAAGCTAAATTGTCCGTAGTCCGTATTTCCCAGTGATGGGTTGCAGCTGAAAGGGCATCCGCTGTGTAAAACATATGCTGGATTAGTTGGCGGTTCATTCCGCTGTGTCGATCCCAGATTAATAAAGGGACTAAGCTGAAGAGAAAATTAATGAATTTATGAATCAAATTATGGGGCAATTTCATTTTTGAGTGAACTATTGCTTTAAACTAACAACAGAACATGCTTTTCATAGACTACTAGCTAGTCGTATTACTATTAATATTAGCTGCTAATATTACTAATATTACTAATGTTCGCATAATAGTACGTGTTATAGATTTAGTCACATTTCCACAATTTTAAACACCGTGTGACGTCTCGTTCATTAACGAAAAGCCAATCTCTGATTATAAACAAGCCAAAAACAATCCTTAGACCATTAAAAAAGCAGAAAAATTAAAATAAGAGACAGTCAAGACTGACAAAATATTAAGATGTGAAATTCACAGACGTATTCCTGCATCAGCCTCTGCTTATCCACTCCTATTTGTTAATGCAGATTCAATAATACACATTTCCCTGTAAAACCTCGTGGCCTTATTAAATTTAAAATATTCCAAACAGCTCATTTCTCCCCACTAGAGGAATAACTTTTTGCACCCCAAAAAAAAATAAAAATCATTCACAACTTCTCTCCCTCAGCCTTTGTTATACTTTCATTAATATTTTCTTTATTTCAGGTCATCAATATGCGCATTTAAATCTGCAGCGTGCTGGTAATGGCTCTTATAATGGAGGGCGGTGAACAAAGGCGTCCCCGGCAGCGGCCCCGGGTTCGGGAGGGGCGAGGGTCCGCCATTCATCTCTGTCTGGCGAACAAAGAAAACCTGTAGAGTGTGTAAAGAGGCTCTCGCTGCCAGCGCAGGAATACATTACAGCCTACAGTCTCACACACACACACACATGCTTGCTTGCTTTGGCACTTTACTAGCAGCTGATGTACGCTTCTGTAGGTGCTGATTCTTTGTTTTGCTGTTTTTAATTTGTGCTGAAGCTGCAGCCTATATTATATCATTGCACAGGATGACATGCATGCTTTTTTGTGTGCGTATGAGTTGCAGGTGTGTTCTATTAGTGGATAACAACATGCAACTAATCATATGATCATGCAATATCAGTATTTTTATCGTCTAATAACTACATTTTTTACATGCAACTAACCATATGATCATGCAATATCAGTATTTTAGATTTTATTTTCTAATAACTGCATTTTTAAATAGTAATTCAATAGGTCTGAGTGCATTATTCTGCTTTTGCGACATTTACACACACTGAAAAAAGTGTTGCATGCAAAACTGTTGCAAACAATTTACTTGTGTTAAATTTACACAAACAAATTAAATTTAATAATGTTCAACTTAATTTGTTTGTTTAAATTCAACACAAATAAATTGTTTACAACCACTTAACGTAAAATAATTGAGTAAATCCAAGGAATCATCTTTGAATAATAATTTTCAGTGCACTCAAAAATATCTTTTGTTGCTTGTTTAAACTACTTATTTAAAATGAGTTGAAACAACACAATTCTTAAGATTTTTTTGGAGACAACTTAATTGATTTATGTTCAATCCACTTAAATTTGATAACTTCATTGATTTGTGTTGGGATAACATGAAGGAATTGTGTGGAACCCAGCATTTTTTAGACATCCAACGTCTTCTGTTGTGTTTTGATGTGATGTTTGACTTTTGCACTGCAAAAGATGCTTAGATTTAGATATTTTGTTATGTTTCTAGTCCTAATATCTAAAAATTCTTAAGTCAAGAAGCATTTTCTAGACACGCAAAACATATTGACTTGTTTTAAGAAATAATATGCTAAAATTAAGTGAGGGTTTCCTGTAAACAAGCTAAATAATCCACCAAGGGTGTAAGCTAAATAATCTCGTTTTTCCTTTTGATAAAATATTATTTTGCTTACCCAATTGGCAGACTATTTTGTTTTTTAAAGGAAAAACTCACTTAATTTTGGCATATTATTTCCTAACAAGACAACATGATTTTTTTAATCTAGAAAATGCTTCTTGATTTAAGATATTTAGATTGTTTTTGATATTTGGACTAGAAACAAGACCATAAATCTAAGTAAGAAAAGCATGTTTTGCAGTATTTAGCTGTGAAATAACTCAAACCATTCAGCGTAGTGATATAAAGCCTTGTAATGCGCTCAGAACCTGCCGGAACTACGTTTATCTGAAAATAACAGCACACTTTAGGGCTCATTCATTGAACGCATCTTTGCTTCTAAAAACACAAGACACATCAGTTCCGAATGGCTTGAAACCACATGCATAAAGCACAAGAGTATCCAGACACGGCCACTGAGTGCTAGTAAACAGAAACCTGCAATGCTTGCCCTGCCTCTGAGGTCTTCTGATTGGTCCACTGCTGTGAAACTGACAGTAATGAACTGCACTGCATGTGAAAAATCGTTTGGGAGTCGGGTGACAATGGAATTGAGTATCCACGTGCAGTTTTATTAATAAGTGTAGCCAGGCAGGCAAAGGTCAACAGGTACAAACAGGAGCATAAGGGAAACCCAGAAGCGTAGTTGAGGTTACAGGCAAAGAGGTCAATACAGGCGGCAGACAACGTAAACAAGGGAATAAGGCAAGGGTCAGACATGGAAAGAGTATACAAGGAGAACGCTTCCTAACATCACAGGTAGAATCCAACAAGACTCAGCAATGTGTGTGTCAAACTGAGGTGTATAAATAGTTCTGGCCATTACGAATATCAGCTGTGTGTGTGTGTAATCATGGGTGAACCGGAACTGGTGAGTGTGAGGTGCATGACGGGATATGTAGTTCATATCAGGTTCAGACTTGTAGTTCTGGTGATAATAAATGTTCTCCAGCGATCTATAAGGGTTTGATCGCTGGTGATCATGACAGTGTCTTTGTGGCACTCAGGAATAGGTTTAAAAAAACGTAATGCAAGGTTCTATGTGATGTGATACTATAAACATGATGTAATAACAACATTAATGGACTCATTAGAAATGGGAAAACAAGATGTTATGATAACCACTTGAAGATACATTATATAATTTAGTATATCTGGACATGCACCATTATATAATGTTAAATAAAACAGTTGTCAATCCAACTTTCTACTATAAACAGAAGCGTGCAATGAATGCTCCGTCTCCGAGCTCTTCTGATTGGTCCACTGCTGTGGAACTGACAGTGATAAACTGCACTGCATGTGAAAAATCTTTTAACTTCTCTAAAAACATGACATGTGGCACTCAGGAATAGGCACCGCATAACACAAGGTCCATAAGATGCGATATTATGAACGTTATGTAATAAAGACAATAATGGACCCATTAGAAATGGAAAAACAATATGATAAGCACTTGGAGATAAATCATATAACTCAGGACATCTGTACACAATGAGCCTTCACAATGATATAACGGTAAATAAAACAGTTGTCATGCCAACGTTCTACTATAAACAGAAGCTTGCAGTGGTTGCGCCACCTCTGAGCTCTTCTGATTGGTTCAATGCTGACAGTGGTGAGCTGTGCTGCATGTGAAAGTTGAAGATCTTTCATATTGACACAGCGTCGAAAAACTCTCATGTGCGCACCTCTTCAAAAGACGCGAGACATAAGCGTAACGTTCACACACATCTGTTCACATCCATGTTTGCACTGTAAAACAATAGCGCATTGGAAAGGAAAAGTGTATTCTGTGCGAACAGCCCCTTCAAGAGTTCACACTGATGATTGGTAATAAGCAAATTTGGCATGCTGTCCCGGGAGAGAGCCCTGAGCTCATGAGATCCTCGAGTCCGGGGCTCCCTCCTGTTTGCAGAATGAGAGGGGAGTTTGAGCTCAGGTAGATCTCGAGAACCCCCCCTCCCCCTCCTGCTGCTTAAGGATTGCTAAGTTGGTGTGTTGCTGGAGGAATTTGAATATGGTGCTGATTTGGTTTAGTCAATTTACTTATGTCTCATGTTTCCGGACTGTTGGAGGAAACCCGGAGGACCCGGGGGAAAACTTACGCAAGCACGGGGAGAACATGAACTCCACACGGAAATGCTGTCCGGCCGGGTAGAGACCCGAGCCGGAGGCATTCTTGCTGTGGGGCCACAGTGCTAGCCATTGCGCCGCCGTGCTGCCCTATAGAGAAAAAAGAGGAGGAGAGGGGGTGGAAGGGGGGATTCTTCAAGATGAAGATGACTTAAGATAAGATGCTTGGTTATTTATACTGAGTTAGGAATCATCTGATTGGTGGTTTGTACATTAGCTTGACTCGCGGCCAGCCGTGTCAATCATGAGCATGTGATCCTCTCGAAATTAGTTTATAAATAAACTTCACCTAGAATCCACTTCAGCCAATCAGAATCAAGCATTCAACAGCAATGCAAAGCTACATAAACTATTATAATAATGAACGACATTTCAGTTAGTGTCTTCAGTAAATCCTTACAAAAATGTATGATGTACGGAGACTTTTATTGTTTACATTTTTGTTTCAACGTCAACATGATGTACAGGATGCATGCATGAAAACAATAAGAAACCAATGCATTTAACATCAATGTTTCATCCTTTAGACACTTGATTTTTTTGTCTGAAATGATGAACGATTTTGATTCCTGTTTTGCGCCGTCACTTGGTGCCATTGAAGGTAGACAAAAATTAGCATTTCTTTCTATAGACCATTTTGAGGAATGTAAACAAAACAATGGTTCCAGCGTACTTCCTGTTTTACATTTTTCATTTCTATAGCTTCCGAGATTCCAACACAATCTCACGGCAATTCGTAACTTTTTGATTTAGTGGCTAATTCGTACGAATTCGAACGATCTAATTCGTACAATTTAGTACGATTTGCTCATCCGCCAGTAACGGTTGGGTTTAGGGGTGGGGTTAGGTGCCACGCCTCCTTTTTAAAATCGTACAATTCAAATTCGTACGAATTAGCCACTAAATTGTCAAAACGTAAAATACTTACGTTTTCTCGTGAGATCAGGCTGGAGAATCCAAATATAGCCACATATTGATAATGTTATGATGGCTGTTTTAATATTAGGTTATGATTGAATTGCCTCTGGTTACAGTTATGAACTAGTTTAATAACAAGCAGGAAATGTTCATGGGCCAATGACATCACCACATTGAAATGGTCTATTCTGTTTCTCACGCACAGATGATGCACAGGTTGCATGCGTGCATCATTCCTCAAAACAATAAGAAACCGATGCATTTATTACTGATGTTTCATCCTTAAAGAACTTGATTTTTGTTCTGAAATGATGAGCGATTTTGATTCCCGTCTTAGGCCTCCACTTAATGTCCGACCCATAATCTGAAGCCATTGAGGGAAGACAAAAATCAGCACCTCTTTCTTTTTCATCTCTCCCGCACAGATGATTCACAGGTTGCATGCATGCATCGTTCCCCAAAACAATAATAAACCAATGCATTTAATATTGATGTTTCATTCTTTAGACACTTGATATTTGTTCTGAAATGATGAGCGATTTTGATTCCCGTCTCAGGCCGCCACTTGATGTCCGACCCATAATCTGAAGCCGAAGCCATTGAGGGAAGACAAAAATCAGCATTTCTTTCTTTTTTCCCGTCTCTCCCGCGCAGATGGCGTTCCTCAGACGAGCGCTCCGGAAAGCCAGAGGGTGGGGGTTAGGGTTCGCTCTGTGATTGTTGATATCAGTGAGGTCCCAGGCTGCTGTTCCACAGTCTATTTGCCTCTCATAACAAAGCCTTTTAGGGGCCAACACTAATCAGGCTTAGCCGGGAGCACTGCGCTTATCAGGGACCGTCAGACCGCTAGCGCTGCCAGCTTGTTCGCCACTGATAGCGACATCGGCAACTAAATTAAATCTAGATTCCAAAAAAAATAAAAAAAGAGAGAGAAAGCCTTTCCTCCAAGTGAAGAGCTTCATAGCTTCCACCTTTTTCTTCCAGATTTTGGGAATAATAAATCTGTTTTAAGAAAAAAAGCATTATAATATAGCTGCTATACTAAATAGTCAGGGTTTTAATTCACATTTGGCCTTTTACTTGTGCCAGACAAGGAGCTGCTGTGATTAATTGCCCAATTGTTGATCGAAGATATCGCTCTTCGCTTTCAAGGACGAAAAAAAAAAGAAAGAAAAGCAGCGGGTTTTATTGTCGCTTAAGCACGCGGTGAGTTTCTTGAGGTGGCGCGGCCAGGCTATTGAGACGATGAATGACTACTTCAGGGTCATTTAGGCTGGAGAGCTCTCGAGCAGGGCTGAAACAGCAGGGAAATGAACTCCACACACACTCGTGCCGCTGAATAGGGCCTGAATGAAGCAGGAAATCGTTAAAAGGGCATTCATGTTGCTGGAGACGCTTCCCGGCGCCTCTGAAAAGGACTTAAAGGTGCCACAATCAGGATTTTTTCACAGCCAAAAAGAATTGGCGGATCATTTAAGCGCTTAATTGTCACGCAGGTGAGCTGCGTTTGAGGTCTTGAGGAGGTAAATTGTTAGGGTTAATGCAGGACATTGTTCTGCCCTATTGATTGTGTTGGCTTGATGCCAAAGGAAACTTACTGTTAACCAGGTTACAGATATTTACTGTCGCATTTTTTTACCATTTACCAATTTTTTTACAGTGTAGTATTTTGTTGCAACATGCACAGGTTGCATGCAAACATCACTTACATTATAATAAACCAAGAAAAATACACAATAAAAGCACGAAATTTCAATAAGGGTTGACTTGCAATGAAAAGTAAACCAGAAAACACTACAAAACGAATGACTAACGATTCCGTTTTGATCATATAGTTCTGAACAACAGCCAACTTTGAATGTCTTACCCAATATATATATATATATATAAAACCTCCTAAAGGCACATCAGCCAAAAGACAATCTTCTATAATATGATTTTAGAGGAAATTAAAACCTCCTGTGCAACATGTGCCAGCTGCATGCGCAAGTTCTTCGTAAAATGATGAACAAACTTACGAATGTAATTGATGATGACCAAAATGATGAACAAACGTACAAATGTGAGTGGTGTTGAGGTCTTATAAAGGTAAATTGTTAGGGTTCATGCGTGACATTATTCTGCCATTTTGGTTGAGTTGGCTTGATGCCAAAGGAAACTTATTGTTAACCAGGTTACAGATATTTACTGTAGCATTTTTACCATTTTTTTTACCTGAACATTTTTTTACAGTGTAGTTTTTTGTTGCAACATGCACATGTTACATGCAAACATTATGTTCAATAACAAAGCAAGACAAATACACAATGAAAGCACTAAATTTCAATAAGGGTTGACTTGCGATGAGAATTAAACCAGGAAACACTACAAAATGAATGACAAACAATTCCGCTTGATCTTTTAGTTCTGAACAACAGCCAACATTGAATGTCTTACATTCGTACCCAATGTTTATACATAAAACCTCCTAAAGGCAAATCAGTTGAATGACAATCTTCTATAATGTGATTATAGAGCAACATGTGCCAGCTGCATGTACGAGTCCTTCACAAAAATGATGAACAAACGTACAAATATGAGCGGCGTTGAGGTCTTAAGGAGGTAAATTGTCGACGTTAATGCTTGACATTGTTCTGCTGTATTGATTGTGTTGGTTTGATGCAGACATTTCAGCACAATGTAACACAAAGGCGTTTATTCCCAGAGCAGGGAATGTCTTTGTTTGGCCTGTATGCGCACAGGGCACCTGCAATGGATTTGGCATCGCCATCTGTGTCTCAGATTTGAGACTCCACACACATACACTGGGGGAAAGTGTTCGCATGACCTTTTGTCTTCTAAGGGAACGAGGTATCTTCATTGTCCAGGAGCAATTCAATGAAACGCTAAGAGAAACTATTCTTCAAGTGCAACCTGTAAACATCATTACTAAGCCTTGGTAATGGACACATCTTGAACATATCTTGAAGAGATGATGCCAACCCTTCATGAGCACCGCAATTGTTTTTGTCTTGTTTTTAGTTCAAATATCCAAAATATTCTTAAAGTAAGACGCATTTTTTAAATATTTTCTTTGTTTTCAGAAATAATAAATCAAAATGGGGTGTAAATAGAAAATAGCAGGGGACCGAGAACAGATCCTTGAGGTACCCCAGTGACCAGCTGGTGAGGTTTAGATACCTCTCCTCTCAAAATGAAGCGAGTTTTTCCTTAAAACAAGCAAAATAATCTGCCAATAGGGTAAAATATTCTTGTTTTAGTTTGAAATAAGATTATTTTTTTCCTTGGCATATTATTTCTAAAAATAAGACAATATTTTTCACAAAAATAATAACCAATACAGATATCTTCATAGATAAATAGCCAATGAATGGCTGGAAATCTGTACCTGTCTATCTGAATTGATGCAAACATAGCAAACATGAACATTTCTGTTGGCTGCCTTTGATTTGCAATCAGAATTGCAATGTTTTGTCCATATATAGCATTCGTTTTACTGGTTTTAATAACAAAGTGTTTTGTTATTCTTGACATAAATCTTATTTCAAGAGTTCACACTTAGCTGATAATCAATAAAGCGTATTTGGCATGCTGTCCCGGGATCGAGCCCTGAGCTCGTAATATCCTCGAGCCCGGGGCTCCCTTCGGTTAGAAGGGTGAGAGCGGAGTTCGAGCTCAGGTAGGTCTCGAGAACTCCCCTGCTTGTCGCCATGTGAGAAGTGTAAACTAGGGTTGTTTTCGGTGATAATTTGGTTTAGTCGATTGGCTATGGTTTATGTTTTTGGACGGTGGGAGGAAACCGGGGGACCCGGAGGAAACCCATGCGAACACGGGGAGAACATGCAAACTCCGCACAGAAACATCAACCAGCCCGATAGGAGGTTAGACCAGCGGTGTTCTTGCTGTGAGGCAACAGTGCTAGCCACTGGGCCGCCGTGTCGCCCTATCGGAAAAAGGGGAAGTAGGGGTGGAAGGGGGGGAAGCTTCAAGGAGAAGATAACTGGAGTGAAAAACTCTGGTTATTTATAATACTTCTGTAATCATCTAATGGGTCAGATTACGGAGCTAATGAGGAGCCAGCCGTGTTGATCATAAGCACGCGATCCTCTCGAAATTATCTTATAAATAAACCACACTATGTGAATATCTGAACGATATTTATGTAGCAGGTTGGTTATTAAATTTAGTTTTGTCAGTCAATATGTGTGTAAGTCTGTTTTGTTAAATAAATTGGAAAGCAAATTATATTTCACTCTTTCTTTTTGTTTCAAATCAAGAAGAATAATACAACCTGTGAATAAAAAGTAAGTCTAAATAGTGAGTTTGTGATCTGTTAAACCCCTATTTACAGTAGCATTCATTGTGTCAATGGCATAAAAAACAACCCAAAACTCTCTCTTTGCCAACCAACCTAAAAAGGTCTAACCCTGTGACTATTGCCCTGTATATGGTGACAATTTGTAATGTTTACATCCATCAACTAAGCAGTGGCATAAATTACAGCTCGATGACATTAGTTCAAAAACAAGGTTGGCAAATCCTTGATCTCCTCTGAAAGTGACCATTATTTTGAGCTTGCCTGTTCTCTCCTTTTAAGACTCGACGTCTGTTTAGCCAAGCGGAGATGTCCTCTTAAGCCGGCGTTGAGCTCCAGTCATCTGACGTGTGAAGCTGAGATTGTCGGCTGGTGAATCCCTCATCCTCACAGTCCATCTTCAGAACACATCGGCCTTTTCTAATCCTGCTTTTCACCTTGCTCTCGCACACGTGGGCACATACAAACGCTGGCCGGCGGAGCTGCACGCACACATGCGCCAGCGCAAACACAAACAAATAAACACAGACAGACAAACGCATTTACAGGATATTCACGGCCCCTGTGAAAAAGATACTGTGATGATGTTGCTATTAATTGTGTACTTATAAGAATGCAGCAGGGATAAAATGACTGAAGGTTGACACTTTAATAAAGCACAGGTTTGATTAGGACAAAGCCGTCTAAGATGTAATTTAAAAGAAAATGGCTGTAATTTCCAACAAATCCCTTAGAGCAGTGTTTCCCAACCCTGTTCCTGAAGGCACACCAACAGTACATATTTTCAACCTCTCTCTAATCAAACACACCTGAATCAACTCAGCAGAACATTAGAAAAGACCCTAAAACCTGACACGAATGGGTCAGATAAGGGAGACATACAAAATATGTACTGTTGGTGTGCCTCCAGGAACAGGTTTGGGAAACACTGCCCTAGAGCACATTAGCAGTCACCTAGTAACTCCCTAGCAACTCAAAACTTGCTAGCAACCACCCAGCACCTATGCAGAACTTCCTATTAAACACCATGCACTATCCTACAAACTACTTAGAGCGTCATTTCCATTGTGGTGACCCCTGATTAATCATGGACTAAGCCGAAGGAGAGTAGTGGGTGTAAACCATAAGATATTTTCAATTTCTAGGTCTAACTATTGTTTTCATTGGTGAACAGGTGAAATTATATATTTAATTCAAGTTTATTTGTATAGCACTGCTTATAATAATAATTATTGTTTCAAAGGAGCTTTACAAAAGGTGCATATTATTGCATTACAATCAATGTTATTAGTTACCATATCTATACGACTATGACCACAGAATCCCCTGCAGTTTGGCTTTCGAACATACACTACCTGACAAAAGTCTTGTCGTCGATCCCAGTTGTAAGAGCAACAAATAACAATTTTACTTCTAGTTGAAAATTTGGAAAATCATCACAAATACTGCAGAAGACCTACTGGAACCTGCATGGAGCCAAGATTCTTACAGAAATCAGTCAAGTTTGGTGAAGGAAAAATCATGGTTTGGGGTTACATTCAGTATATGGGGCGTGCGAGAGATCTGCAGAGTGGATGATCAACATCAACAGCCTGAGGTATCAAGACGTTTGTGCAGCCCATTACATTACAAACCACAGGAGAGGGACAATTCTCCAGCAGGATAGCGCTCCTTCTCATACTTCAGCCTCCACATCAAAGCTCCTGAAAGCAAAGAAGGTGAAGGTGCTCCAGGATTGGCCAGCCCAGTCACCAGACATCAACATTATTGAGCATGTCTGGGGTAAGATGGAGGAGGCGTTAAATTTTAATCCAAAGACTCTTGATGAACTCTGGGAGTCCTGCAAGAAGGCTTTCTTTGCCATTCCAGATGACTTTATTAATCAGTGATTTGAGTCATTGCAGAGATGTATGGATGCAGTCCTCCAAGCTCATGATGGAGTCAGACACAATAATCATTCTGCTTCCTTACTTCATATTCTATACTGGACATTTTTCCTGTTAAGTGACAAGACTTTTGTCCAGGCAAAGTCAGACCTTACTGTCCTAATGAAATCATTAATAATCAAGGCATGATCATATTTTATTTGGGTACAATTACTGTAATCTATAGAGGCCTTTACATTTCATATAAGCCGCTTCTGATACCAAATGATCAACTAGAAGTCAAGTTATTATTTGTTGTTTCTAAAACTTGGATAGACCACATGACTTTTTCCAGGTAGCGTATAATATATGTTGCATATAAAAAAAATCATTCATTTATTATTTCCAAAACTAGAAAGTAATAGAGTATATGCATACAGACCTTAACCATACCATCTGTTTTCTTTAAAAGCCACTGATATTCACCGCCTGATTGAGATACGATATAAAGTGAGTCTCAGAATGTACAAGAAGCACTGCATTAAATTACATTGTTCAGCTCCATGTCTTTAAAATATGAACATTTATTTTACTCCAGTATTTTCAATGGAGTTTCTGAGCTTGCCTGCTGATCCTGACGGCGCATGCTTGTAAACAGCTTTTCATCTCATTTAACAGTTGAACAACTAAATGAACACTTAAGTCTATTTACTGACTATATTTTAATTAAATTAC